>NC_021162.2:25436638-25437155 GCF_000331145.2 Cicer arietinum | reverse complement strand
CTAAGATAAGTTAGAGATTGTGTAATGATAATCTTCTGGATGTACATCCTGTTTGGTTGTCATGAAAGTCTCACCTAGAGTTGACCTTTTCTAAAATATTTCCATTTTAATAGTTTACCTATTAATTGGTTTAATATTTTGGAATTGAGTTGTGTGCTCTAGGAACCGATTTAGAACTATAGAGCCACCCATAATAAAGGTTCACAATAAAAAAACCATCAATTAAGAAAAGAACCATGTAGGGCACATGTATATATGGAAAAAAAAACTTACTGTAGCTATATCTTATTTTCATCATAATGCATTGCATAATCATGCACGTTTCATCTTTTATTTTATTTTACAACATGTTTTTTTTCTTCTCTTCATTTTTTTAGAAAAAGTGATTGCATATTAGGAGGTAATAAAATATTTCAATTAAATGCATAATCATTGCATTCACTTTCTTACATTCTCATAACATTTTCCTTCAAGAAAAAAAAAATGAAAAAAAAGCAAAAAAAAAATGTTGTAAAAT
>NC_021162.2:25430874-25436568 GCF_000331145.2 Cicer arietinum | reverse complement strand
CATACAAAGGCTATCTGGATCAACTGAAAGACCCTATGTCTATATCATGGATGAACATCAATAAGTCTAACAAGATTATCTGAATCATGGATGAATACGTAGAACTCATGTTTACCCTTTGTTTCCATAAGTCTAACAATTTTTACCTTTAGTCTAGGTCTACCTCAAGTAACTTGTCTACAAGATCTGAACATGATACTAATGAGATTCATCTTCATTCTCCCCCTACTTCTAAGTCATGGACATAATTTTTTTGACTTTTCACCACAGGTGAACTTCTAGAAGTTGGGTCGTCTATGTTGAACTTTCATCATTATCGCTTACTACTTTAATGTCATGAAAAAAAATTCACCAATCTAAAGAAAAATATCAAGTCTTGTGTGAACCTTCAAGGACAATTGAAAAAACTTCGACTAAACATTATGTGGAAGACATTGATGATATTGCATATATTTAATGAGTCTATCAAGGGGCAAAGTCGACAATGAAGATATTATCAGTTTCTCTTGTGAATTTTAATTCTACAACACCAATAATATTGCTAAGTATAAAGTCTTCCAATACTTTATTATATTGACACACTTTTGTTTCCTTAATATTATGAATATCACTAAATGCATTTTGTTGTCTCTTCCTTTCTACCCCTCATATATTTAACCATTTATTACCCAACATTATATGTCTTTCTCTTATTCTAACCATGTACCATACATATTTGTAAGTAGTTCAGTTATAAATAAGTTTGCTAAGATTTCATTACATAATTTCAGTCATGCTATTAATTCCACTGAATGGGATCGCTAGGTTGAAAACCTGAAAGGGAGACCTAGGCAAAAATTAGGGTACAAAAAATAATAATAAATCCCCGCTAGGTTGAAAACCTGAAAGGGAGACCTAGGCAAAAATTAGGGTACAAAAAATAATAATAAATCCCCGCTAGGTTGAAAACCTGAAAGGGCGACCTAGGCAAAAATTAGGGTACAAAAAATAATAATAAATCCCCGCTAGGTTGAAAACCTGAAAGGGAGACCTAGGCAAAAATTAGGGTACAAAAAATAATAATAAATCCCCGCTAGGTTGAAAACCTGAAAGGGAGACCTAGGCAAAAATTAGGGTACAAAAAATAATAATAAATCCCCGCTAGGTTGAAAACCTGAAAGGGAGACCTAGGCAAAAATTAGGGTACAAAAAATAATAATAAATCCCCGCTAGGTTGAAAACCTGAAAGGGCGACCTAGGCAAAAATTAGGGTACAAAAAATAATAATAAATCCCCGCTAGGTTGAAAACCTGAAAGGGAGACCTAGGCAAAAATTAGGGTACAAAAAATAATAATAAATACCCGCTAGGTTGAAAACCTGAAAGGGAGACCTAGGCAAAAATTAGGGTACAAAAAATAATAATAAATACCCGCTAGGTTGAAAACCTGAAAGGGAGACCTAGGCAAAAATTAGGGTACAAAAAATAATAATGAATACCCGCTAGGTTGAAAACCTGAAAGGGCGACCTAGGCAAAAATTAGGGTACAAAAAATAATAATGAATACCCGCTAGGTTGAAAACTTGAAAGGGAGACCTAGGCAAAAATTAGGGTACAAAAAATAATAATAAATACCCGCTAGGTTGAAAACCTGAAAGGGCGACCTAGGCAAAAATTAGGGTACAAAAATAAGTAAATACCAACGAGGCAGAAAATCCAAAAGGACAACCTGGGAAAAGTGAGGATATAAAGTCGAATAAAGACTTGCTAGGTCAAAAAAAAGAAGAGAAGGGGCAACCTAGGTGAAAATGAAGGAAGACCTTTTAGGTCAAAAATCCAGAAGGGCTACCTGGTTAAAAATTAGGGCAAAAAATAAATAAATAGAATGAAGAAGTTATAAAGGAAAATATGCAAATAATATGGCTTACACGGATCGAAGTCAAGTCGATATTTCTGAAAGGTTGTGAAGATAAATTGAGGCAAATCATATCCTCCAAAGTGGGTCAATAATGCTATTGAAATTGTGGAATGATTTATTAGCACACTTTGTAACACCCCGTTTTTCAAAGCGAGGGTATATATTTTTTTTTTAAAGTAATTAAAACCAAATAAAGAATTAAATCAGGAAATGCTTTTGGATAAATAATTGAGTCATTATAATTTACATTTTAAAAGTAATTAAAACCAAATAAAGAATTAAATCAGGAAATGCTTTTGGATAAATAATTGAGTCATTATAATTTACAAGCAGCGGAAAAGTTTCTCCAATTATAAATCCAAAACATTTACACAACAACAAATGGTACATAGAACCCATTCAAATAAGAAGTCAAACTGACAATATTAGTATAAGTACAGTTTTCCAAACTAAAAATACTCCAATCCAAAAAGAAGGACACCTAGTCCCTATACATCATCCTAATCTGATCATCCTACCAAAAAGCTATACACCCTGAGTGATCTCCACGCGCCCCGTGAGATCCTCCTAACGTAACTGCAGTCAAGCGTTCCCATCTCCATTCCCGTCCGTAGGGTACGAACCGGTAGGACCGTCCTAACTCTCATCTGAGGGCAAAGCCCAGATTTCCACAATAATTGTAAAGGGTCACCAACCAAAAAATAACAGTTAACACATAGCAATTAAGTTTTTGAATGCTCAAAATAACTTTTCAACTAAGCATGCACCTTAACACGATTTTCAATATGCGAAAGGTTCATACAATACTTGCCAATTAAAAATGAAAGTAAAAGGAGGTTCTCAATCCCCTAATTATAACATAACAAATCAAGACATGGATAAATTCATGAGCAATCAATCATACAACTAAAACTGCGGATTTTCACTGAGCCAATCGATTGGGAAATCGATTGGGGTGAAGGTTTTTAATGAAAACAGAATCCTGGGCTGAATCAATCGATTTGGCAATCGATTGAGTGAGTACTGAGCCCCCAGGTTTTAAGCCAATCGATTTCCAAATCGATTTAGTCGAATATGGATGAGTCCCTGACTTAGGCCCAATCGATTGGGCAATCGATTTCGTAAATGATTTTCGAAAACTGATTACAAAATCGATTGGCTAATCGATTTTGTCCATTTGGCCAAGTCCCTGTTTACCATCCAATCGATTGGGGAATCAATTTCCCTGATCATTTTTCCAAAAATTCATGAATTAACTCAAGTCATTTCTAATCAAGTCCACAACCTAACACTTAGCAATTCCTACGCGATTACCACGGCAATTGGGATCTCGATAACCATCATACTTACACCCAATAACCAACACATAACACTTAGCACCTTCAACGTAATTACCACGATAAATCAAAATTCAAATCACTCAATCATAAACTCAAATCAAATACGACTCGCGTGCCAAGCACCCTAATGCAATGTGTATATGCCAAAATGCATGGACTCGGAATTCCAAACCAAAACCCTCCTCGAAGGGCCGTAAATCATAATTGTACCGCCTATCGCAGGCCAAAGTACCAATTACCAAGGTGCCACCTATCACGGGTCAGCACGATTTACTAAAATGCGTAAATCATAAACGTACCACCTATCACGGGTCAGTACAGTTTACCGAGGTGTCACCTATCACGGGTCAACACGATTTACTAAAAGAAAAAGCGGAAATCGTAAATGTACCACCTATCACGGGTCAGTACAGTTACCATGGTGTCACCTATCACGGGTCAACACGATTTACTAAAAGAAAAAGCGTGAATCGTAAACGTACCGCCTATCACAGACCAGTACTGTTTACCGAGGTGCCACCTATCACGGGTCAGCACAATTCACCAAAAACGTAAATCGTAAACGTACCACCTATCACGGGTCAGTACAGTTTACCGAGGTGTCACCTATCACGGGTCAACACGATTTACCAAAAAGTAAATCGTAAACGTACCACCTATCACGGGTCAGTACAGTTACCATGGTGTCACCTATCACGGGTCAACACAATTTACCAAAAACGTAAATCGTAAACGTACCACCTATCACGGGTCAGCACAGTTTACCAAGGTGTCACCTATCACGGGTCGACACAATTTACCAAATGAAATGCATGAGCATACACAGACTCCATTCACAACAATCGTTAAGCAAATGCAGATATTAAAAGATTCCCCATTTTTAATACCCATTTAACTTAAACGACTTTCAAACAACATTAATTAAATAAGTCATTAAGAGATTCCCCGTTCTTAATACCGATTTAACTTAATGATTTTCAAAACAAAACGTTAAGCAAACAGTCATATTAAGAGATTCCCCATTCTTAATACTCATTTACCGAAACGACTTTCAAACAACATTAATTAAATAAGTCATTAAGAGATTCCCCGTTCTTAATACCGATTTAACTTAATGATTTTCAAAACAAAACGTTAAGCAAACAGTCATATTAAGAGATTCCCCATTCTTAATATACTTTTGACTTAAACGATTTTCTCGCAAAACATTCAGTAAACGAGTCATTAAGAGATTCCCCATTCTTAATACTCATTTACCGAAACGATTTTCAAAAACGATAGTTAAGTAACCGAGACATTAAGAGATTCCCCATTCTCAACGCCCAGTTAACTTAAACATTTTCCTCAAATACACATTAAGCGGGAGAAAGGAGGGAATTTGGCCGCGGGTCAGAGGAAGAAGACGATGGAAATGGCGATTTTCTTCCCTTTCTTTTTCTTTCCTTTGTTTTTCCTTTCTTCCTTTTTCCTTCCTTCCTTTTATACTATTTTCTTTTCCTTTTCTTTCCTTCTAGTTTTCCTTTCTTTTTCCCTCCAAACAAACATATATAGATAATAAATATAACTTAAAAAATATCTCAAAATATCTAGATATTTGTTAAATTACCGTTTCGCCTGAAACGCATAAAATTATCCGTAAAGGATTCACCGCAGTTAATTTCAATTTATTTATCGACGAGAAATTTTAATTGGCATCGAAATATCTTTTTGATTATAAAACTCCAAAATATTATTAACTTTGGCTTAAAAGCCTCCGCGCCAAAATCCAAAAGACACCAAAAATACATAAATGGTACTTTAAAATTATGGGTCTTACACACTTCTTTTATGAAAAATTACTAACAAATTGGGTCATTTACCCACATTAGATCACCTTATCTTCTTTTCTTTCTATGAATCATATTTTTGTACCATATATTTTCTCATTAAATACCATTGTCTGAACCTTCATTCACTACTTTCTTGTGTTATAAATTTGTTTTGTCAAAATGCATTTTTATGATAATCATATGTTGGGGCACAAATTATGTGAATGTAAAGAGGCCAAAACTAGTATGATGTCTTTACATGTAAGGCAGTGGCAACTAAAGATTATGCCGATGATGTAAGGAAAAAATCTCTTCAAAGATCAAAAGGACAATCACCACCATTTATTTGAAGTGATGCACATTTTTCATCCATGAGTCTAGGATCATGTTCAAGAACAATTTCGTGAATAGGGGAAAAAAAAAACAAAAAAATTGAAAAAAAAAAAGTTGATTGCAAAAAAATAAAAAATAAAAAAAGATGAAAATGAAGGAAAATGTTCATTCATTAAATGCATTCATGACATTTCATATTTAGTGGTTAAATTTAAATTTGAGACACTAACACACACCCTATTATTTAAGAGATGAGACATTGACCCGCATCCTCTAGTTTAAGAGCAGGGATGATTGGCCCTCATCCTCTGATTTAA
>NC_021162.2:25428734-25430125 GCF_000331145.2 Cicer arietinum | reverse complement strand
GGATTTAAAATTGATATCCTAGATCCGAAATGATTCCCATCTGTGACATTCAACATAGTTTCCAAAATGCATCACAGACAAACAAAACTCATATTGCAATAGTTAGAGATGATCTTTCGATCGGTGATGCTAATTGGGTTCATCCATATAATGCAAAAGCAGAAATCAAGAATGGGGAGACAATCAAGTTGCCTATAGTATTCAATGCAATTCCTATATTTGAGAATAATCCATTAACAGATGATTGTACTAAAATCCAGCCACATAACTTTGACCATCTTACTAACCTGGCAATAAAAGATAATGAAGAAGATTTTTAATTTCCCCTAGAATTGTTAAAATCGGTAAAACAAGAAGCTAAGGGAATTATGCCCCATAAGGAACCAACAAAAGTGATTAAAATAGAAAGGAAGTTAAAGTCGACACTATCTTAAAGAAATAAGTATGTCATCAACTAATCCAACTTCTACAGGAATACAAAGATATTTTTATCTCGTCATATCAGAATATGTATGGTTTGGATACTAGCATAATGGAGCATAAATTTCCCTTAAAACCTATTTTTCTTCGATTAAACAAGAATTAAGGCGAATAAAGAGGTAAAAAAAAAAACAATTTGACGCTGGGTTCTTCGATGTGGCAAATTATCCCCAATGGATAGCCAATATTGTACCTGTGTTGAAAAGGAAGGCAAAATTCGAATGTGTGTCGACTATAAGGACCTTAACAAAGCCAGTCTTAAAGATGATTTCTCGTTACCTCACATTGATATTTTGGATGACAATATGGTTCGCCATTCACTTTTTCTCCTTTACGAGTGGTTGCTAAGGATATAATCAAATCAAGATTGCTGCCTATGATATGGAAAAAACAACTTTCTTCACTGCTTATGGAACATTGTGTTACAAGGTAATGTCTTTTGGTCTAAAGAATGCTGGGGCAACCTACCAAAGAGCTATGGTAACTCTATTCCATGACATGATAAATAAGGGGATATGAGTTTATGTAGATGACATGATTGCTAAGTCACAAACAAAAGAAAAATGTGATTGATCTAAAGAAACTCTT
This sequence comes from Cicer arietinum, assembly GCF_000331145.2. Classification (NCBI taxonomy): domain Eukaryota; kingdom Viridiplantae; phylum Streptophyta; class Magnoliopsida; order Fabales; family Fabaceae; genus Cicer; species Cicer arietinum. The sequence continues at coordinate 25,429,057 of NC_021162.2, read as the reverse complement.
TGAAAGATTCAGAAAGTTCAAGCTGAAATTTAACCCCTTCAAATGCACTTTAGGCATACAGTCGGGGAAATTGTTAGAATATTTGGTTAGTAATAAAAGAATAGAGGTTGACCCCGATATTCTTCGAGCCATTTTGGAAATGCCTCCCCAAAGTACAGAGAGAGAGAGGTTCGTGGTTTTCTTGGGAGACTAAATTATACTTCAAGATTTATATCAGAACTAACTGCCACTTGTGAATTGACCTTTAAACTTTTACGGAAAAAATCAAACAGTTGTGTGGAACGAATAATGTAACATAAAAACATTAAAAAAAAAGTTATTTA
>NC_021162.2:25427222-25427966 GCF_000331145.2 Cicer arietinum | reverse complement strand
CTAAAAAAAATCTTACCCATTCAAAAGGATTTTCATGAGAAATGGACCCCCTAACTATGAGGGCCCATACGTCGTGAAGAAAGCTTTCTTAGGTAGGGCTTTTATCCTCACAAATATGGATAAAAAAGATTTAATCTTCCCTTTAAACTCAGACGCCGTAAAAAAATATCACACTTAAGTAATGAATATTCGCTAGGTTGAAAACCTGAAAGGGAGACCTTGGCAAAAAATTAGGGTACACAAAAAATATTTGTTGGGTTGAAAACCCGAAAGAGCGGCCTGAGAGAAGAAGAAAAATAACAAAAAAAATAAAAAACCAAAAATATATAGTCGTAAGGATAGAATCGACAATATGGATCAAACTATGGCATGAGAAGTATTGGAAAGTAAAACATATACCATACCTCGATATAATGAATTGCAATAAAATCGGATATAGTATAGGTTGTTTACAGTATAAGGCAGACAACAACATGAGATCCAACTTCACATCACAATATTAATTCTTCTTCTTCAAAGAAAATAGAAATAATGAAAGAAAAGGAAAAATAGAAGAGGGCAAAAAAAAAAGATATCTCTTTAAAAAAAAAGTATAAGTATTTTTCTCATTCATGATTTGAATGGTCGTTCCAAATAAAAATATTAATAAAAACCGACATATTCATTCATTCATTCATTCATTCATTCATTCATTCATGAAATTTTGTAAATTTAAAGCCGAGAAAACGACCCGCATGTTGAAGC
>NC_021162.2:25409040-25426221 GCF_000331145.2 Cicer arietinum | reverse complement strand
ATGGTCATAAAAATCGATGCAATGATGATCAAAATAAATGAAAAAAAAAACCGAAAAGAAATTGATTGATGGTCATAAAAATCAGAATAATGGTGATCAATTGAATAGAAAAGAAAAACAAAGAAATGAATCAATAACAATAAGAATCGGTATAATTGTGGCAAATTAAAAGAAAAGAAACCAACAAAAATAGATTAATGGTAATCAATTGACAATTATTCTTTTGTCTTTTGAAATCTATACCCAAAAGTCTATAAATAGTCGGCCACAAGAAGACAAGGGGGGAATTCGAAACATAAATTAAGAGCACATAAAAATAGAGAGATTAGTAGGCAAAAGAGAAGAAAAAAATATGATCTTGAAACAATCGGTCTAGCAAAACAACAATTCAGGAGTAAGGTATCATTTTTCTTATCTTTTTTTTTCTCTAATTTTCTGCTTATTAGTCTTTTGTTTTGTTTTTTGCATCTTTTTTTTTTAAATATATTTTATTTCGCTTTCTATTTTTTTTTTCCTGTTTGTAAAAAGTAAACTTATGTGTTAAGCTTTTATTTTTTAAAGATTCGTTTAATCCTAAAATTGTTTTCTTTGCAACTCAAAAATAATAATAAAAAAATATAACCAATTGATGTTTATAGGCCGAGAAAATAAATTGCACCATATTGTAATATAATATTCATAATACGTCTTTATAACTAAAAAAAATCATAACAACAGATAAATGTTTTCACCTTTAGGATTATAATTAATGGTCTCGGCCGCCGGATGAAATTCATCCTCGCTCGCCGCGCCATATTACTCACTCTCAATCGTGGGTGGCATTTGTGTCGCGACATATCCGACAAAGTACGAGCAAATAATTTAACAGATTATTTCACTGTCGTGTCCATCTGTCTTGTTCACATACCGCCATATCACGTTATTTTTTTAAAAAAAAAATAATTTTTTTTTCTTTACTTTAAAACAGATGTAGAAGATATAATCCATGAATAAATATTATTATTATTATTATTATTATTATTATTATTATTATTTAGGGTAACCGTTTTAACGGACGTTGTAGGGTGATAATACTTCCTTATTCGTAATCGACTCCCGAATCCAAATTTTTGGTTCAAAAATATTATTTTAGGTTTTATCCAATTTTTCCTTTAATAAAAATAAAATTGGTGGCGACTCCTTTTTCGCGGACAAACCGGACGCGACACGTAGACATAGTTTAGACATTGTAGTTTATTTCAGGATTAGTTATTAAATACTCATATTTGAATATTTTGATTATTAAGGAATGTTCAGCTGTAGGGTTTTATTTTATGGATTTTACAATATTATTTCTTTCGGGAACTTCATTATTTATTATAGTACATTTTCTCTTATATAAATATGTAAAAAAATTTGTTATTACCTCAATTGTTATACCCACGTTATTAGGTGTTTCATTTTGGTATCAGAGCCAGTTCGAACCTAGATCAAACTGTGGTGTGGGTTTACTTTACTTTATTTTTATTATTATTATTATTATTATTATTATTATTATTATTATTATTATTATTATTATCTGTTTTTATATATAAAAAAATCAAATCTTAGGCTTATAGGATTTCTTGTTATAGTCAAAAAATTGCATACTATTATGTTCGATATTGGTCTTGGAATACTCAGTGGTTAATTAGTGGTGTGCATATTTATGACGGGTAACGAGCGTGGGACGAATGACGCACTTGTTGAAGCTCTCAGCTTGAAAGCTGGAGCCATGGAGAACAAACGAAGACTTATTGTCACTCAAGAGGACCCCATGTCGGATCAGTAGCAGTCGTAGACCCTCAATATGTAGGACCTTCTAAACTTCAAAACAACAATCCACCATAGTTTTGAGGCACTTATGATCTAGTTGAGGCAAAAGAGTGGTCGCTGAAGTTAGAGAAAATATTTCGAGTCATGCGGTGTGTTGATGGTCAAAAAGTGGACCTTGTCGTTTATACCTTGGAGTCTGATTTTGTGTATTGGTGAAATTGTGCTAGAGAAGGTCTACTGACACAAGGAGTTCCTATTACTTGGGATAGGTTTAAAGAGATATTTCTAGAAAAGTATTTTCCCCATAATGTTCGTATTCAGAAGGAAGCAAAGTATCTTCATATTTGGCATGGAGATATGTTAGTTGTAGAGTATGTCGTCAAACTTTGAAGCTATATCGAGATATTCTTGGCATCTTAGGGACAATCCTCAAGACGAGTTGAAGGCGATAAAATTTGAGTAAGGACTTAAGCTTGAGCTGCAAAGCTTTAATTGGAATTGTAAGGATATGTGACTACCTCACCATGGTAAACAAGTATAGGATGGCTGAGCAAAAGATGTAAGCGTTGGAAGCTGAGAAATCGAATGAGAAGTTTATATCTTGTGGAAAGAAATTCCACTGTAAGGACAATAAATTTCATTAGAACCTACACCCTACACCCACAATTTCAAAGGATAAGCAATGACAAGCTTCAACTAGTAAGAGTAAGAGATGTGAAAAGGATGGATTCAATCAAGGGGATCAATTGTGTCCTGTATCACAAATTACATGTCTTAAATATGGAGTGGTTGAACATTTGGCTAGATGTTGCAAGAGCGGGTGACAATCCCAACTTATGACTATTGATTTAACTTTGTTTGAATGCTTCATGTTTGTTTTAGCTTGTCATAAGTATTTAATTAAGTGAGGCCATGGATTCATGCTCTTATTTTCTTCAAAGGTAGAGGTTGAAGATAATTTAACTTTGATGATGTATGTAGTTTGTGAGTTTCTTGATATGTTTCCTAAATATCTCTCTAGCTTACCCCCAAACAAAGAATTAGAGTTTTCCATTGAATTAATGCCACAAAGTTGACCAATATCAATAGAACCATATAGGATATCAGTCCTAAAGTTGGATGAATCCAAGAAAAAATTGGTGTATTTACTAGGAATAAGATTCATTAGGTATAGTGTGTCACCTTGGGGAGCTCCAATACTTTTAGGGAAGAAGAAAGATAGAAGTATGAGGTTGTGTAGTCTACTAGAAAATTGAATCAAGTTACCATTAAGAATAAATATCTCTTGTCTAGGATAGATGACCTCTTAGATCAATTGAGAGGAGCTTGGGGTGAGCAGAAGAAACACGTGAGGATAGTATTGCAAGTACATGTTTCTAGCTTTTTAGTTTGGTATTTTAAAAGCTCTTTATAGCTTAAAATAATATTTTTAGCTTGTTTCTAAACTTTGGGTCGAATTTGAATTATAATTTTATTATTTATATTTTGACTTTTGTTCGCACTGTAGGCCATAACCTGAGCTCTGGATATCGGATTGGCGCATACAAGCAAGCGTTAGAAAGCTACAAATCGGAGCTACAACTTTTGTGTTGGAATAAAAGCCCAATGCCGAACTTTATTGGGCCTAAATTGCCGATTTCATAATCTGGACTTCTGTAATAATTTTAAATAGCGGGTCACTTATTTTTAAATCCTAAACCCTAAAGCCCAATATCGAGTACTATATATTGGCAGTTTTGTTTCTTTTCTAGGGACAGAAATATTAGGATACAGATTGCTACAAGAAATAAACAGTTTTTATTTTACTTTCATGGAAGGCTAATTTTATAAGGTTAATCCACGAGTTCATAGTTTCATCAACACCTTGAGATTCAAGTTGCACTATCAATTTTGATTCATGATTATATTCTTGTTTATTTGATTATATTGATATTCTTATTGCTTAAATTGAATTTCAATAAGATCGATTAAATTTATTTGACAGAATTTGGTTTCGGTTTCTAATTTAATTGAATTATAATTTTGCGACGCTTGATCGTTAATTGTAATATTTTGATGATTGTGATGCTTAATCCAATCAAAGAACCGAATTCACATAGGATTGATTATGCTTGTTTGATCAATTCTATAGTCAAATAAGATTAGAATCACAAATTAGAAATTAAACTCATTGATAGAATCTGTTATAGGTCTGAAAATCGAAAAAGTGGATTAATCGTTTTGCTCATATGTTAAATCAAAAATTTAAAAAAAAAAACACATTTTTTATTTCAACTTTCAATTGAGTTATTATTATTATATCAAAAGTTCTTGCGAAAACAGTCGAGTTATTACCTCTATTTATATTTTATCAATTGTATTTGACCCGTGTGCTACAACGGATCAATGATTCATTAGGTCTAGTGTGTCACGTTGGGGAGCTCCAATACATATAGGGAAGAAGAAAGATAGGAGTATGAGGTTGTGTGTAGACTATAGGAAATTGAATCAAGTTACCATTAAGAATAAATATCCTTTTTCTAGCATATATGACCTCTTAGATCAATTGAGAGGAGCTTGGGTGAGCAGTAGAAACACGTGAGGATAGTATTGCAAGTTTTGAGATATAATAAATTATATGAAAAACCTGATAAAGATGAGTTCTAGCTTGATGAGGTTATGTTTTTAGAACATGCCTTCTCAAGTAAAGGAGTAACATTTGACTTTAGCAAAGTAGATGCAATATTAAGTTGGTCCAACCTAAATTAGTGACTGAAAAAGAGTTTCCTAGGATTGGCGGGTTACTATAGGAAATTATAGCAGAAATTTCTAGCCTAGCCTTACCTCTCACCAAGTTGGCTAGAAAAGGGAAAACTTTTGTGTGGGACTAAGAGTGCGAAGATAATTTCCAAGAGCTTAATGGAAGATTAATTTCAGCACCTATTTTAGTTATAACATATATGTCCATGATCAATATGCTAGAAGTCCTATTTTAGTTATAACAGATCCATCGATGATCAATTTCAGCACCTATAACACACACGCACACACACACGCACGCGCACACGCACACGCACACACATAAGTTTTAAACTCCATTATGAGATGAGGTTTAAAATCCACATATAGATGAGTTTTAAACTCCACACTAATGGGTCTTGTACTCCATATAAGGATGAATTTTAAACTCCACAATTAAATGAGGTTTAAACTCCACACGGATGGGTGTTGTACCCACACTGGATGAGTTGGTGCTCCCTGTGACGTCATTGAATTAATTGATTTATTTTCTACAGAATAAATGTGTGTAGTGGATTTATTTGATTATTGCATATGTGAATTATCGTTAATTTAATTGATGAGTTTTTATTAATTATTGAATGTAATTGGTTTTTAGAGAAGAATTCATGTATATTTCTAAAGAATATTTTTGGAGGAACGTGTGTGCCATGATCGATTTTTTCGGTTATCGCGCAAGCTGAGAAAAATACTTATTTTAATTTGTGTGTACTATGCATTGGCTTAGTATCTCATTAAAGTGTTGTTTTCAGATATTGAGACCGTTGGTGACGTCGAGAGTTTGAGAAGTCCCACCTCCTTTGAGAAGAGTAATTTCCTTTGATTAAGTTAGTAGATCAAGAATAAGTAAACATAATGTCTACATTGTGGTTTATTTCATGATTAGTTATTAAATGTCTAGATTTGAATATTTTGATTATTAAGGAATTTTCAGCTGTAGGATTTTTATTTTAGGGATTTTACAATATTATTTTTTTCGGGAACTTCATTATTTATTATAGTATGTTTTCTCTTATATAAATATGAAAAAGTTTCATTATTACCTCAATTGTTATACTCACTTTACTAGGTGTTACATTACTTGACATGATTATTGTTTGATAGAGAAGATATTTGGACAATTTAAATACTTTAAAAAATTCTTGTTTTGATTCAACTATTATTCTCTATCAAGTGAAAGAATCCTACACGTTAATTCTCAAGAACTGAGAAAAAAATTATTTATTTAATAATACAATTTCAAATTGTTATTGAGACTTATGTTGAGGATATTATAACCTTATATTATTTATGAATTTTACGACTATTTGTGTTATATCCTTAATATTAGTAAATTTAATATCTCATGTTCGACTATGTGCGACTATGTGCGACTTTATTTGTAACACTTGAGTTGAGTGATGAGAGAAATCGATAGGGACTATGATTTGTAAGTATCAATTAACTTATACAGAGAAAATTAATTAAATCAAATAAGGATGGTAACAACGAAACAATAATGAGTCAAACTGCCAATAAATTAATTAAAATTGTAAGTAAATTGAATGGAGTTGTTATAACTATGAGACATTCTTTAGCATTGAGGTTCACCATAATGATAGTCTACGATCCAAATTGAATAACGTCGAACCCCTTTAAAAGGTGAATTAATCCTAATATACTAGCTAAATTAACTATAACTCAATTCTTACTCTCGTGGTAATTGAAATTAAATTAAATCATTTAAGTTTAGTGATAATTCAATGTCTCCTAAAGACCAAACATACTTTCGTGATTAAATTATCAAATTCAACTCTTATAATTCCAAAAATTAGGTTCTTCTTTCATTTCTTCCCTAATTATCTATGAAATGTAAATGAACATAAATACGAATTGAATTAAAAAGTGTTCATCAAGAGTAATATAATCAATTTATCACATAAACAAATAAAGGGCTATGCTCAATCTTAAAAATAAAAAACTACTCAAACATGGAAGAAGAAGAAGAAGAGTCCAAGAATTAGATTAAGAACATTCAAATTAGGAGCTTAGAGAAGGAGGAAGAAAGAAGAGTTTGATCCTAGCCTCCAAAGCACCAACCAAGATCTGAATTTTCATTACAATAATACCTTCTTTTTAAGTCTTATTTATACTTAGATAACAAAGAGGACCAAGCTCAATAAAAAATGAACTTCAACTTATAAAACACAAGTCTGGCAACTTCCACACACTACAAGAAAACATTCATATATATATCTTCGAAAAATTACCCACGTGAAAACACTAATCAAGTCATGAAACACAGTCATGTTGATTGAACACCCTAGCCGTGTTTCTTCTAAGACTCAGCAAAATGAGAATGTGGATGTGTCAAGAGACACACTCGACATGTGGTTCTCAGTGCACTTGCATCCAAATTTGCTTTCATAATAGATCCAACTTTAAACCACTTCATTCAAGTCTTTGTCCAAAACTAAAGCAATTAATTCCTACAAAATAAGAAATGTCAAATGCAATAATCCGATTGATATAAAAATTAAACCAAACTAAATAAATTTTAACTAATTGAACTAAAAATGCATGCATAAAATAAAGAAAATAAGATGCATATATGGATGTATCATTGAGTGCATTACTAAAACTTGTATTTAATACCAAATTGTATGTTTATGAATTAGGGTATTAATTTCACTTATAGGATGATAGATTTAAAGTATAATATTTATACTCTTTTATGTAAAGTTACCATTTTATAAAATTTATTTGAGAATTTTAGTTGTGCTAAGAGATCTATACTATGAGTTATTAAGTGAAAATTTATAAAGTTGAATTGAATGCTAAGTTATCTTCTATATGGAAACTGGGTAGTCCTTGGCATTTGATATATTTTTGTAAAGGATATTATGAGTTTTCTTTTTCTTCCAAAGAAGATCTTATGAGGTTTTGGTCTCATGGATCTTGGTTCTTGAAGCCATGTATTTTACATCTCACTCGATGAACTCATTTTCATCTCAACAAGCAACAACAAACTCATACTCAATGTTGGATTAGGATTTTGGGGTTTTCACAAGAATATTGGCGTCCTCAAATCCTATTGTTTGTTGTTGGAGGAGTTGGAGTTCCTATCTACTTGGATAAACCTACAAGGAAGTGTTGTTTTTGGCTACTTTGCTCATGTTGTGTAAATTAATTTGTCTCACCAATTACATGATCAAATTTGGGTGAAAAGGCAAGGTTATTTTTATCAAGAATTTAAAAAAAAAAAAATTTCTTTATATTTTTGAATTGTCACAACATATTGGAAGTAGTATTATAAATATCAATATCAATAATATTGTAATCAATTAACACAAAAGTACATTGGTAGATTTACAAAAGAAAGAATGCTTAATTGAAAGTTTTGAAAAACGATTTTAATTTCAATCAAACTAGTGAAGAGTGGTAACACTTAATGATTGTACTATTAATAAGAACATAAAGATCAACATAACCTTGAATGATCAATCAAATCTATAATGTTGATAGTGTTTGAAAATGGAATTCTAACTTAACAATTAAAAGAAAGAATTTGATTCAAAATAGAGTTTTTCATGTTCTTAATATTTACATCTTGAATAAATACCCCCACAAGGAAAAAATTTCTATGTTGTTCCTCACACAAACTTCAATTGCAAACCCGATTAAAATAAGAAAGAGATTTCAATATGTATCATAGTTTTATAAATCGATTGGCTGGTCCAATCGTTCGAAGCATGAACCAGACACATGACTAGTTTGGTCAGTGTGTTGGACCATAAATGTCATTGAACCAGTCAAAGTAATATTAAATCAATCAAACCCACACAATTTGGCCAAACAAGACCGGTCCAAAGAAAATAGGCTTGTTCTATTATTTGCAAAAAATATTGTAACCAAATGGGATGGCTACGATACTAATTGGGTCAACAGTCATGCGATTCAACTAGTGGTCAATTAGTTCGATCTGTGGCCTAGTACCTTGATAGGATCAATCACTGGTTTGGATTTTAAAACACTAATATGTAATATGATCTTGAATGCATGAAGTTTTGGAATTAGTGAAAGTATTCTTACAGTTCAAAACAAATGCGTGAAAAATATTATTAAAAAAAACAAAAAAAAAAAGAAGAAGTTTCCCGAGTAAAATACCAATTTTTAATCTATCATAACTACCACAAAACTATCAAATAACAGGTGCACTGGTCTTGTGAAAGGATTCACACGTGTTTGAAAACTAATTTTTAAACCAGCATTAGTGAGAGTCATTTCAAAAAACTTTATATTTTGTGGTGAGTCAATTCACAAATCTCTGTGAGTCGAATTACAGGTCTAAAACATCAAAATTGAGTTTTTGACATTTGTGAATCAACTCATAAGTTTATAAGTCGATTTACAAAGTTACAAATCACTTAACAAATATTTTAATGGATTTTAAATTGTGTCTATATGATATGAATATGCAACAAGTTTATGCATGCTCAAACATGAATTTCATGAACTATTTCTGATTCAAAAGGCATTTGCAAAAATTTAAGAATGAGAATCAATAAATGCATAAATTCACCATCTAATCTAGATTAAAGTAGTGTGACTCATGAATTGCCCTACAACAAACTAGAGGGGGCTGAATAGAGTTCGATACTTTCGAAGATAATTATAAAAACTTTTGAGTTGCACAACGAAAATTAAAAATCTTTTAATACGATAGACTCATTTATTATGTACATAGGATATTCGAATTTATTCGATGATGGTAAATAAAATAAACAACACATAATTAAATAGAGGCTTATATACAAAAAGACAATTTATTGAAGTAGTGTAGAAAAAAGATTTTAGCACTTCAATCAAATATGACAAATATCATCAAATAAAGACTCAATGAATCTCTACAAATAGAAACACTATTATATCAAATTTTCTTTAAATTTAATTAGGTCTAAGATGTTGAATTGCAATATTCAAAATAGAATTGTATTCAACATTCAAAAACCAAGACAATATTTCAAAATAGAAAAATCTTATAACAATTTTTATATCAAGTTGCACCAAAACAGATTTTGCCACTATAATCCAAAACAAAATAAAAAATCAAGAATAAAGTATAAATGCATAAATTAAAGAGTTACAGGATAGAAATATTCACACGACGATTTATACTGATCTCTCTACTTCATCCTCACTTGTAGAGTACATCATGTCCCTATTTGACGGAAACTTGTACACAAAACCCTTTCTTTCTTAAACACTCATCTATACAACATCTTGGAACACTGGCCAAATTCTGAACATAGGCATATCTTCAAGATGAACGTTACACCTCATTCTTGCATGATAGAGACCTAGAAAACCGTCTAGGATTCTTCTGAAGAACACTTTCTTCAGCTCTCAATATGAATTCTAATGATGTCCCCTCGAAGATTTGTAAATGGAATAGACACTCCAACGAACGAAATCACCTTGATGTTGTTTATCGTTTCACTACTCGAATGCAAACTCGACTTGATCGAGAAAGAGTTTTCAATCTATGATATAATCTTGAGTGCTTGAGTATGGAGAATGAGTGAAATTATTCTTGTGTTCATAAATGATGAGAAAACGTTTTATATGATGCATGAAAGAGGTAATCCAATGAAAAACAAGTTCTGAGAGAAATAATGACTTTATAACTGTCATAACAACCTTAAAACTATCAAATTTTAAGGCTATAGGATGTGAGTCAATTCACAAGACAAGTGAGTCGACTAAGACTAATGGAAAAAACTAGAAATGAAGTCTAAAGTTGTTTGAGTCGATTCACACAGTTGTAAGTCGACTCAAATAATTCTCAGCCTTGCTAATGAGTTGATTCATAAGTTGGTAAGTCGATTTACAAAGTCAAACACATTTAGAAAATGATTTGAAATGAGTTTCAAAGGTTACCAATGCTATATGATCATGCTTCAAACTTAATGCATTCTAAAACACATGTAAATATGCTTACGCATGATAAAAACTTCTTTCTTATGCAATCTATCTTAATCAATTAGTCTATGCAAGAGCTAGAAAAAGAGAATCAACAAAGCACACACTCAAAGGATTATATAGACTAAACAAGTTGACATCACTCAAAATACTAACTCTAGGACAAAACTAACCAGGAGACACCTTACAATTACAACTATCTTTGACATCAATAATAATAATAATTATAAGACTTAATTGCAGTTTTAGTATCCCTATTTTTACTGATTTATGAAATTGGTCTACCTATTTTAAAAATCGACAATTTTGGTCCCTCTGTCTGATTTTTTAACTAAAAATGATAATGTGGGATGCTTTAAATAACGTGACATATGAGACGACGATGTAGAATGATTAACACTCATGAAATTGGAATGAAACACCATAAACACTTAGCTTTCAACTTTGAAAAAATTTCATGTTTTTAATTTAACTAGTGATATATGAATAATATATGCATCTAGATGGTTCTATATCATATAATTGTATGTTATATCACTAAATATATATCAAATTGTCATTGTTTAGTTCAAAGATCTGAGGAGGGACTAAAACTGACGACTTTTAAAATAGGGACACCAATTTCATGAATTGGTAATAATAGATGGATCAAAACTGCAATTAAGCATAATAATAATAATAATAATAATAATAATAATAATAATAATAATAATAATAATAATAATAATAATAATAATAATAATAATAATAATAATAATAATAATAATAATAAGAATAATATTAATAATATTAATATTAATAATATTAATAATAATAAATGTTGTATTATCATTTACTCTTGGGCACATTATAACATATGGCACAATCTAAGAAACTTGAAAATTAGTCTCATCTATTATAATGATATTTATCTAAAGGCATAATTGCTTAGTCAGTCCCTTAACTTAATTTCAGATAACACTTCAGTCCTTTATCTTTTTATTTTTTCTTCCCAATTTAGTCATTTATTTAATTTTAAGTAAACAATTTGGTCTTTTATGTTTTAAAATGTTAACAATGTTATCATTTTTTATACAAAAATTCATCAAAATTTTCAAACAAAACTCATAAAATTAGTTATCATCTTCAATATAATGCAAATTTCATCAAATTTATAACTCAAATCTTCAAACAAACTCATATTTTTATTTTTTATATTTTCAAATTTTTGAAATAAAATTAAATAAAGGATCAAATCGGGAAGAAAAAAAATAGATAAAAAACTGAAGTCTTATGTAAAAATTCTTTAATATCAGTAAGTATCATAATTGGATGTTTAGTTTGAATTTGTTGAAAAATGCACAATATTATTTTAGCATACAAAATGTTGCACTTCTCTTGTAATTACCAACAATCCACATTTTATGAGATAAAAAATATACAAGTATATTGTTGATACTCCTATTGAATATACTTAAAGATTGTATGATAGTGGTCACATTAATCCACATCGTATTTCATATTTAAAATAAGTGTCTATGCTAATCCAATTGAAGACTTTTGGATTCCCTAGTTTTATGCGGATTTTTATAATCACTATTTTGTTATAAGTTGGATTAATTGAATGTCAAGGAGACTATTTTGTTAAAAGTTGAATTTTTTTAGCATTTATTGATTTTGACTAAATGCAATTACTTTGGTGATGTTGGACTATGTCTATATGTCTATATGAAATTGAAAACTTGTCAATAAAACCACTAAGCGTTTTACTTATGAGTATTGTAGCTCACATCGTTCAATTAATTATTTTGGTGTTTTAGGTTAATTGGAGTTGTTATAGAAATTTCAAATGTTTGGACCATTGTTAATAATATATTTCTCGTCAACATGAATAAATTAATCTAAATTCAACACTATGGTATAAAATGTAAATTTTTTATATGTATAATTTATTTTTTCATCAGATATAATTGTACTACATTGGCGTGTAGTTCTTTTTGGTTGTGGAGTGTTTTAACCATAATTGATATTTTAATCTTAAAATTCATAATTTTTTTCTAATTGATTATTATCATCCAAGTCATCAAATGTTAGATAAATTATTTTAACTAATTAGTCATGGATTAACATAATCAATTATTAAAAATTATTATATAAAATATAAATTATGGTCAATTATTACACTAACTATATGATGAATTATGTATTGGACTCAATTTTTGAATGGACAGTGATGGGTCGGATCATTATATTCTATTCAATGAGAGGTTTATGTCCTCAATTGTTTAATTATTTCATTGTCACCTCATCAAAAGATTCACCTGTGGTTGAAAACCTAGACCATAATTAGGGTAGTTCATATATCATTCTTGCTCTGTCACTAATTGTCTCTCGAATTCTAAAAGGTACACAATTCTTGATTCATAATATGAACAATTGAATGAATAATCTGTCATGATTTTCATCTATACTAATAAAATTCCATCATCTAACGCCCAAGTTAGTAAAGATTAGACGGATCGTTAGGCATTTTTGGAGGTAATGAGTTACGTACCTTGCACCTGAAGTTGTTGAATTTTTATACGATGGCTCTTTGATGAGACGTACTTGGAGTCTGTTAGGTCGTTGTGGGAGTCGTGGGAAATCATGTAATGTTGATCAAATGGAGAAGACATGATGACAAGGGTGTGCTCAGTTGTGATGCAAACACATGGTAATACCAGCGCTAGAGTTAAATTGCTTTTGGGCCAAATTTCGACTTTTCGGTCAATCTTTATATTCTAGTCTCAAATAAAGAATTTAACCATGTACTTGGAGTCTGTTAGGTCGTTGTGGGAGTCTTGGGAAATCATGTAATGTTGATCAAATGGAGAAGACATGATGACAAGGGTGTGCTCAGTTGTGATGTGAACACATGGTAATACCAGCGCCAGAGTTAAATTGCTCGTAAGTCGTTAAAGGTTATTACTCATTGATTGAAGCTAAAGAAGTTTACTGAAATTTTTGTGCCAGATCCTGTACAGCATTGGATTCGGGAATTTGAGATGCTACATCTGTCTTCAGCTTATCTCACTATGGCTGATACTGGTCTGATATCTGCATTTGTTGAATGGTAACAATTAAAATTTCATTTTGGCTTCTAATATTTTTTTCCCATTCAAATACAGCTTCTCGAGAGGGAAATACCTACAAAATATGTTTCAAATAAAATATCAATATATATCTATAATAAAAAATTTAATCGGTGGTTAATTATCAGTAATAATATCTAATTGGTGGTGAATTTTTCTGTAGATCTATAATTGTTCTTGAAGCAAGAACCTCAACTCTACTCATATCTGAAAGAAGAGAATAATACTAATAATAAACTCTTTAACACATTTTTCAACACTTTTTAGTGTGTTAAAAAATATATATTAAAGAGTATATTATTGGTATTCTTCTGTAAATGGAATATTCATGGCAGAAAAATAAAATCTTAAGAAGAAAAGTAAGATTATTTATTGAGTTAAAAAGAAGAAGAAAAAGTGATTTCACTCTACAAATTGTGTTTTGATGGTTGAAATAGATTCTATATGAAAATACAAATCAACAATGTTATAAATCACAAGATATTTTTCATGAAAAATAAAATCACAAAGGCTAAAATTTTAAATTAAAAAAAATAAAAAAAAAAAAATAAAAAAACTAATCAACATCAAAATTGGGTAGGATCAGCCAATTAAAATAATACACGTAAGATTTCTTAACTTTCGCTACTACATTTCATCATAACATTTTAACATCTTTTAATACAAATAGTAACTTTCATGGTGAATAATTATTCTATTTTTTTCTTTAGTTTGTTTCATCGAAAAAATTTGACTAATTTTGTTTTCATAAATGTTCGAATATTCCTTTGTGCACCAATATTACGTCATCATATTTTTTAATTCATGTTAAAGTTTCTCTAATCATACCTCTAAATATTATTCCACATCCAAAAAATTTACTTATGTTTTTAATTAAGTTTATGTACATCCCGTGAATTCAGTTTCAATAAATATTTGAGAGGATGAATATTTTAGAGGTTTAACTAAAAAAAAATCTTAATGTTATTGTTCTATTTTGAAGGAATTACTGTATCTTTTTTAAGTATTTGTATTTATTATTTAAAAATTTATTACAAAATTTTTGAAAAAAACAATTTTATAAAATTAAAGAGTTTCTTTAACAAAATTACACTATTATAAATTTAAATATTATAAAAAAATAAAATTGAATAATTTAAATAATTGTCTAAAATGTGAAACAAAAGTATAGTTTGATACACATCAAAATTTATATATACATTTGAGACTAATTTCGATTCAACTATACAACTAAATTGAATGGATAAGAATCACTTTTACATTAGTATATTTAAGCATAAATTAATTTATATTTAACTTACTTTAACTAAAATTAATTATGTCAAAATCAATTTTTGTCATTTGACTTTCGCATTCCTTCCTAACTCCCTGCCAATCTTTGATAGTCTTGCTATATGTCAAGAGGAAATCATATGTGACAAAAAAATAAATTATTTTTTATTCTTGAAATTATAATGGCCCAACAATTTGTTTTTTAATCTTAAAAAATTGCAATTTTATCATTTTTCCGAATTCAACACTACAAATTTATTGATTTGATGTTCATCTTAGTGCAGTGAGAGGCACTACAAAATATTGTTATAGAATAACTAAATGGACAATTATTTTTCAATTTAGGGGACTTGGTATTTTGTAAATTGATTCTTGAAACTGTAAGCGTCTATCAATTTAGTACTTGAATTTTGTGAATTGACAACTACATCCCTGACATTGTAAAATATGAATCAAAAATAGTTACTTTGTAAATTCAATATGTGGCTCATCCATATTGATCTTACATTGTTATCATTTTCCCAGAGACAAATTTGCTATAAAAATTTAGCCATTTCATAGATAAATTTATGAGTAATTGTAATTATACATTGACTAATTATGGACAAATTAATCCATAAAAAATTTAAATTTCATTGAAAAATTAGTTTGCTTTGTGATAACATTGATATGAGATTAATATTGAATGGTCAAATATATGGATTATTTTAATTAATATTTTATAACTCAAGAATATATTGTCAATTTGTAAACTTAAAAAATTAATTTGACAGACCTACAGTTGCAATTTAAGAGACTAAATTGCATATTCAACTGTTTATAAAATTGAAGAAATAATTTGAATTTAAAGAGTAAAATGCCAATTTACTCTTACAGTAAACAAATTAAACAATCCATTTAAGTATAGAGATACACATATACACGCCACTTTAATTATCTTTATATATACAATAATTAAGGTAGTTCAAATCCTTACTTTTTATACCCTTCCAAATCCTTACTTGATCTCTGATCATTTGCTCCGGCTGGATATATATGTAGTGTTACGATTATTTTAAGTTGAACACATCCTTTTAAGATAAAGCAGTGAGATTAAATATATGCTATAACAGTAGTCAGAAGATAAAATGAACTTCTAAAATTAATCACATCAAACGTATACGGATCACTTTCTTCACCTAAAGAATTTGTGATCGTGAATTAATAAGTTAAAGTTTTCTCCTATAAATACTAGTGCAACACTAGTTTAGAGCCACAACTAGCTATACCACAAATTCACCACATTGCACGCACCCCTTGTCTCTGATATATCCTATGGCTTCACTTTTCCTTTCGTCCATAGTCATTTTTCTGAGTGCGGTTTCAGCCATAGAATCAGCTGCTCTAGATGTTTTGCCAGTTCATGCTTTTCACAAAACTTCAAACAGCGTTTTACCCAATGGTGTGCCAATTGTTCCAATTCATCCCTTAAGTGAGCCAATACTTCCACCAAAACCAAATCATGTTTTGCCAACTGGTGAGCCAGTTCATGTTTATCCCTTAAGCGAGCCGATACTTCCACCAAATGGTGTTTATCCCTTAAGCGAGCCAATACTTCCACTAAATGGTGTTTATCCCTTAAGCGAGCCAATACTTCCACCAAATGGTGTTTATCCCTTAAGCGAGCCGGTACTTCCGCCAAAATCAAACCATGTTTATCCCTTAAGTGAGCCAGTACTTCCACCAAAACTAAACCATGTTTTGCCAACTGGTGAACCAGCTCCAGTTCATGCTATTCCAAGATCTAGGAAGATCAAGTTCTGAGTTTAACATGATGAGATTAAATAATTTATCTAGACTACAATGTCGTGACTTTTCTGTCTAAATAGATGTCAACAATAATGTAGTTGGAATCACAAATTTTAATAAAAACAGTTATATCAACATGCTATTTATATTATATCGAACTCTATATTTTTTGGTCTTTTATCTTTATCAACATATCTATTAATTTGTGTGTTCATGTCCTAACTGCTTTCTCTCATGAAATTTGCAACCCAAGTACATATTAGAAACACTGATCTGTATTACCATTTTCATATTAAAAAAAAATGCCAACAGCATTAGACATTGTAGTTTTTTTTTCCTATTTCTCTCTTTACTCTCCCTGTTCTTTATTTTACGCACCATTCTCCCTCTTGTAGAATCAATAACTTTCCATCTCTAATCATATAGATAGCAGCTTAGCAAGGGTTAGAGAGAGAGGCTCCGCCTTCTCTCTACCCTT
>NC_021162.2:25383540-25409030 GCF_000331145.2 Cicer arietinum | reverse complement strand
CTTTCCCTATGAATCTCCGCACTCTAATAGGTCTCCCACCATCCAAATTTTTGGATCACCTCCCCTCCCTTGTTTACATGAATATATAAAGCTAATAACTGGAAATGCACATGTATTGATGATTAACAGAGAAAACTCCTCTGGGAAATACAAACTAACCCTGTAAATCAAGACAATGAGGGAATCCTCCTTGAAATAATGGAATGAAAGGAAATACAAGGAAAGTTACAGAGTTCAAATCATCTCGGGAACAGTTATAAAATTGATCATTATTGTCACTTTTATTAATTAAAATTTCTCTCTATATAAAAAAAAATACGACTGAATCAAGTAGCCCAAAACAGTCCCCTTACTGAGATGAGATTAACTCATACTCAGTCCCAATTTTCCTTAACAACTGCCTAGCATTCCTCAAGCGTGAGGTAACCTATTAACAAATTCCCTTCTCTCTCTCCCCTCTGATTTCCTCAATCAATTTCTCCAATCCCTTGCTGCCACGTGTATAGTTAGTTATTCTTTTTCCCTCCACTTTCAGCTCATTCATTCCCTCTCCTATTACGGTCTCTCGTGCATTCCCCCCTTACCTCCTATGTTTCCTACTTTACCCCTTCTCCTAAACGCATGTTCTAAGGGCCTGTCAATATACAAAAAATTGAAAAACACTATTTTTACGGAACTAAACATAGATTTAATTTTTTTTTTAAATTACGCATATAAAATTATAAATATAAAGAAACACATGCAATGCACATATTATGTTGGTTTCACTTTTACTTGAATTTGTTTTTGAGACAACTTTTTTCTTAAAATTATAATTCGTATTATATATAAGTAAAGTTAGATTTGAGAATGACATAATAGTCATTTTCCAATTCATTAAATTAGACTCATTACTTAAATATTTTAGGGTTAAATAAGTTTTTGGTCCTTATAAATATATCATATTTTATTTTTAGTCTCTCTAAAGTTTATTTTCAAACAATAGTACCCCAAATATTTTTCGTTAACAATTTCAGTCCCTACTTGAAAATTAATTCATGTGTATCGTCTGAATTTTTGAATGATTTTTTGCATGAATGTATAGAATATTTTAAGAATCTTTCCCACAAAAATTTAGTTTCTTTTAACAATGTATCAACTAAATATAAATTTTTTAAACTTTTAGCACTTAAAAATTAATATTTAATTCATATTTCGTTAAAAAAATTCTAAATATTTTTAGGGGAGATTTTTATAATGGTCTAAACATGTATGGAAAAAATCATTCAAAGTTTTGAAAGATACACATGAGTTGACTTAAAAGCAAATACTAAAATTGTTGATAGAATATATTTGAGGGACCATTGTTTGGAGAAAATTTTTATAGGAACTAAAAACAAAATATGGTATATTTATAGGGAGCAAAAACTTATTTAATTACTTGCAGGTTTTAAAATCGGAAGAATCTTTCTTGCAAATTTATTTTGCAGCAAATACAAAAAAATAAAAATAAAAAAAAAATGAAGAGTAACACTTCTATGAATGTGATTGTATGAAGCTAAAATTGAGGCATGTTTCCTCCATTAGCCACGATCAATGTATTTCAAGAAGATAACAAAAGTGAATGCAAGAGTGTAATCACTGATAGCATAATGCATAAGGGATTAAGGTGAAAGTGAAATTCGCTTCTTATTTTGAACACCCCTCTATTCCAATTTTTGTAAATTCCTGTATATCTTGACTCATCTATCAACTATGCTCTAAAGACAAAATCAGCTACAATACAACAACAGAACTGTGCCAAGCTATATCTAGAACAAGCTTAAAAGTATTATTATTTCGTACATAACACGAACAGCATAAGTTGGATGCAGTGCATATTGGGAATATCATTTTCATGAACCATTTGAATCATAGTGCTCCTCACATAACACTCAATTTTACTTGACTAATAATTGGATAAGACTGGTGTCAAGATTCAAGACAGTAATGGAAATCAAAATCTATTGCTGAAAGATAGGGAAAAACTTCCTTGGATCTATCACAACCCCGGATACTTTCAAGAGGTCCAGATCTCTCCTTCACAACTCCACAATTCACACAATCCCCTCTAATCCTTCCTTCCTATTATTTACAGCCTATGCTCTCCACCTCTCCCTTTCAATAATTTCCTAATTAGCTAGTCTAACTAACTAAAAGATCTATCAATCCTCGGATTGATCATAATCCTATAATGAATTCTCCTAAACAACTAAAATTATCGTCACCGCTTGCAAGTAAGTTTCAAGACTAATGCTTTCAGTTACCATGAAAACTAAGTGAAAGGGACATATAATTTACCTTCTCTCTTCATAGTGTGGGGTGCAGGGTCAAAAACTTTGGTAACACAGTGAGCACAGCCAATGAAACAGCTGAAAGTTCTGTCACCACCTGCATCCCAAGAACTTAAATGTACAAATACCAAGATAGATATAAATACCAATCAATCAAGCCCATATGAAATGTTACACTGAATGGAATCCCTAAAAACTCATCCCAACCTAGATGTACTTATCTATATAAGTACATAGAATAAGAGTAAAAACCCAACTGATTGAGTAGATGTAGCATTGAAAGGGACAAGGTGCAGGGTCAAAAACTTTGGTAGCACAGTGAGCACAGCCAATGAAACAGCTGAAAGCTCTGTCACCACCTGCATCCCAAAAACTTAAATGTACAAATACCAACATAGCTAGGTAGTTAATCCCAAATAGCGGTGCGTTGCGGCCAACCCTAAAAGTGGGATAGCGGGATAGCGCGTTCTGGGATAGGTGGGATAATTGCTACTTTTTTGAACAAAATACATGAATAATATTATATAAACATGTATTTAATGCAAAATTAACAAATGACACAAACTCTGAAATATTCATAATTAATAATAAGAATCTACAAGTCTTACTCTTAGTCAAAACATACATTGAAATACCAACAAGAGTCAAGGAAATAAAGATGATGCATATTGAAATCTTTAACACAAAGTAATAAAATAACTAAACATGCATGTTCTAGCATAGGAATCAAAGATAAGCATCATCTTCATTAGCATATTCTACTTCTTCTTAGGTGAAACGTGAAAGTAGAAACAATAAAACAATGAAGGAAGAAATAATAGCGGGATCTTATCTAGATCTCGTCGGGATCTTGTTTCACACTGCCGCGGACCACCCCGTCGCGGTCAGGCACTGTACTGCACCGGGACAGCGGGATCTCGCCGGGAAACGCTGAGATTAACTACCTAGCAACATAGATATAAATACCAATCAATCAAGCCCATATGAAATGTTACATTGGATGGAATCCCTAAAAACTCTTCCCTGGTAGTATATCTGCAACCATATCAGACCCCATTTCAGATCAAAACAAACCCGAGAGGAATTTTACAGTTCAATACAAAGCATGGATAAATCAAAAGATTGAATAAGTAGCATGAAATAGAAAACTAGATGGATTACAATTGCTCCTCAAAGAAGAGATGGTACTCTCTCTAACAAGCCTATAAGGTTCTAACCAAAAATGACCAAAGTGATTCCCTTACCATTTTCCCCTCCCTTATATTTGGTTGCCTACCCCCCACTATTTTCCACATAAGAAATTCTCCTCTAACTTCTCTACTCAGCCCCTTTATCAGTCTTAGACTCGGACCTGGTATCCTAACAAATATTTAAACAAGATTAGTTATTAAAAACCTAATCAGTTAATCAATGAGAATGGAGAGAAAGAGAGCGAGAGTAAGAGTGTGTGTGTGTGTGTGTGTGTGTGTGAGAGAGAGGGAGAATTACATCCATGAAAATTACATGGAAAGAGGATATATGACAAATGAAATATGCAAAAAAGAATAAAGTCTGAAAGATAGGGGCGACAAAGAAAACATAAAAAGCAGAGTCTGAAAAGAGATAGTGAAGAGCGTAAGAGAAAAAACGAAATCTTTGATATTTACTGCTTATCAATAAGTAAGAACATAACACATATAATGAGCTCTAACATTTACTGCTTATCAATAAGATTCAGAAAATGAGCTGTCTTATCTCAGCATGTGAGCAAGTCAAAATTGAGAATTGGTTAGCACTGACAACCTCATAAGTTTCTTAGCTGACAGAAGGGGATTCACTATGTGTTTTATGTCACCATCTTTCCAATTTTACTCAATTTTTGCCAAAAGTCACTCTACCTTTCCCCCCTAGAAGGTAGAGGATCCAAATCCGTGTTTTATTTGGATCCTTGACTTTTCAACTGTTCTTGAACAAGTAGTCCTGAACACCAAACAGTAAATATCCTCCGGAGTCCAGCAGCATACTTATGTGCTTGCAATAGCGAGGGAAAAATCTGTCACTTGCCGAATTGTTAGGATACAACTTTATGATAAAGCAGTAGTGTGGAACCATTTCTTTAGTAAGCACCATAAATCACTTCCTCACCATATGCTAACAATGAAATAATCAAATTTTTCCAAAAATGATAGATATCAACCTCATACAAGTCATGTTAGAAACTCAATTAAGTCGCAACGAGGCTCCATCCTGGAGCTTTCTTAAGTTTCTCTTCTTTCATCATCTTCCTCAGTCTCAATACTTCCTGCCATTGTCCAGCTTCTGCATACATATTCGACAAAGAAACATGAACTCCGTGATTATGAGGTTCCAGAGTAAGAATTTCTTTCACCACTCTTTCAGCAACCTCAGTATGTCCATTATTCTTGCAAGCTGCCAACAAAGCTCCCAAAATAACCACATCAGGTTTCAACGGCATCCCTTTTATCAATTCCTCTGCCTCGAGCAACTTACCTCCTCTCCCAAGAAGATCAACTATGCATCCATAATGCTCAATCTTTGGTTCAATTCCATACACAACCTTCATCGAACAAAAAACCTCACGACCGACATCAATCAAACCAGCATGACAACAAGCCGACAAAACCCCAATGAATGTGACATCATTAGGAACAACAATCCCATCCTTCTTCATACTCTCAAATAAACTAAGAGCATCATCAACAAGCCCATGAGAAGCCAAACCACATATAATAGCATTCCAAGTAACAACATTCTTCTCAGGCATTTCATCAAACAACTTCCTCGCCATCAAAATCGCCCCATTCTTGGCATACATATAAACCAACGCCGTCCCAAGAATCACTCCAACTTCAACCCGTTTCACTCTCATAAACTCGTGAATCCTTTCCCCAAGCTCAAGACAACCCGAACGAGCACAAGCTGACAAAACCGAAGCCAGCGTCGCCCCATTAGGCTCAAACCCATCAACAACCATCCTCTCAAAAAGACCCAAAGCCTCATTATAACAAAAATTCTGCGCATACCCACAAATCATCGTTGTCCAAAGACTCAAATTTCTGTTAGGAATTTCATCAAACACGTACCGTGCATCAATCAAATCATCCGAAACAGAATAACAACGAACCAAACCATTACCCACGTGGCAATCTAAGTGCAACCCAAATTTAACCACGTGTGCGTGAACCTGTTTACAAGGTAATAATGGTTGCGAGAGTGAAGAACATGCTTTGAGGAGAAAAGGGAAAGTGTGTTTACCTGGTAAAACGCAATGCCTACGCATGGATATATAAAGAGAGAGAGCGTTTATGGGTTGTTTTTGTTGAGCGCGGATGAGAGTGTTCCACATGAAAGAATTGGGTCGGTGAATGGAAGAGAAGATTGTGGAAGCGTGAGTGAGGTTACCGAAAGGGGAAAGAGCGAATGAGGATAATAATCGGCTTGCGGCGAAATGCTCGTTGATGAGTGATGACACGATCATTTGGGCGTGGAGTTGTTTGAGTTGTTGTAGAGTGGTACATTTGTCGGCGAGGTAGGATAGGTTTAGTGGGTTTTGGGGTGCAGTGCAGCGGTTGATGAGGTTTTTGGCAGCCACGGTGCTGGAGTTATTGAGAGGGTGTGGTGTGGTGTTTGAGGAAGGAATATAATTGCAGTTTTCGCGGAAATATTTGAAGGAATTCAGCCTCCCTTAACTTGTGCATATATGCATAAGTAAAAGAGACGAGTAGTTAAGTAAAAGTGAAGAGCAGTGGGAAAGAAAACATGAACAAAACCCAGAAAATCAAAAGAAGAAAAAGGCGCGTGTGAGGAAAAAACAGAGAACAAAACGCAGAGGACGGAAAAAGAGGGAAAAGGGGACCGAGAGGGAAGGCGAGAGATCAAGGGGGTCAAGCACGGAAGGACCAAATGGTATGGTCTTCGTTATGGCAAGGACGACGTCGAAGGTTTGAGATTTTAATTTTTTTTTTTTTTATATCCTCAATTAGACGTTATATTTGTATAACAAAAAAAAAAAAAAAATCATTTTTCATTCTTATCTCATTTTATATGTTACAGGATAACGACTATAAAGTAAAGATGAAAGAAATACCTTAATATTTCTTCTGTTTTGTTTGTTTTTATTTGCTATTACATTACTTATTTTTCTTTTATAAGTATTTTTTTTGTAGCAGATCTCTCACCAAAATCATGTCCCTTTTTATTGATTTTTGAATTCAATTTATAGATTAAAATGAAATATCTTTCGGTTCATTAGATAAAATTAAGTTATGGACTATGTATAGTTTGTTGCAAATTTTACACAACATCATATTTTGAGAGGATACAAGTAATAAGTCTGAAATAAAATAAAATGAAGCAAATAACTGATTTGTTATAAGATGTTTGTAGTAAACTTTTTTTTTCTTTTTTTATTTTATATTATTTTATTTTTGGCGTTAAATGAGAAAATCTATGAAAATCATGTACTCAAACTTCAGTCAGATTTGTGAAATGATGTTTTTTTAGATTTTATTTTAATCGTAAAATATTTATTAAACACGTTATTTTATATATTTTTTAGATTTATTTTTAGTTGGTCGGACAAAATTGAGTACTATCTCTGCCCCTATTTAATTATATTGTACTGTTATCGTGTTAAAATATAATTAAACCTAAGGATCTAAATTTTGTCTAAATAAATAAACTGTAGATTAATTTCTAAACCCAAGAGCGGATGTAATGCATGTTTAATGAAAAACATAATTCGAAGTAGATTAATTTCTAAACGCAAGAGCGGGTGTAATGCATGTTTAATACAAAAACAATAATTTAAAAAGATGTGATATAAAATTTAAACAAACGGCTGTTAAAAATAAAAAATGATCATCTCCAGGTTGGTTAGTGATGCATAGATGAATTTCGAACTTGTTACTGATTACAAAAATATAAATGATCGTCTTTGGATTGGTTACCGATGAGTTGGTCGATAGAAATAAAAAGCATGATCGTATTCAGATTGGTTACCGATGCGTAGATCGACATAAATAAATAAATAAATAAATAAATAAATAAATAAATAAATAAAATGTTGACCATAAGCAAAGATATGGTCATTGCAACACAAACGTACAATGAACAATGTGACACAAAGATTGTTGAGTATAAATATAAGATATGCATGATTCATTCATTATGCATTGCACAATGTTGTTGTATATGTAAAGTATGAATGAAGATGCATAAATCATGTGTCACTACATGAAAAAGATGCATGCAATGTAGATAAATTCTTGTTTATTTTTTTTTGTTTCCCCAATCCTTATGCGACTTTATACGCCTACAAGATTCAATGGATCAATGAAGATAACAACTGTTCTTTGCATGATAACTCTAGTATATCTTGTGTGACCTCCCCCTTTTTCTTCAAAGCAAATCAAATGTGCATTTTAAAATGATTTTTTTTTACACCCCATATATATTAAGAATTTATCGAGTTCCCGTGTATATATTTTCAAATATCAAAATAATTAAAATATTTTTTTATATTTACACATATTTCAAATTCCAACATTTATTATCATAAAATAACATTTAAAAAGAAATTCTAGAACAAACAATCATGAGACTAAATTAGTTTAGAAAAGAGTGTAAGATACAATGACAATATTGGAAAATGTACATTCATTACAATAGGAACAAAACAGTTGGAGTTACAATGTACAGATGAGTATGTTTAACTTTAGTTTGAGAGATAACAAACGCTAGTCATTCTTGTAATTTAAGACTCTTGTTGGTCACCTTCCAAGAATAATAAATGTCTCAGTTTGAACCGCTTGATCCTTTTTTGTTATCTCTAACTTTTGTATGGACCGTTCTTCCAAGTTTTCAATCCATCGAGATGCTCTAATTTTTTCCTAGATCACCTTTCAGGATTTCAACCTAGCAAGTCCATTTTTCAATTATTTTTATTTAACTTTTTTTAAAGCATAATATTTTTTTGACTGCAACTGAATTTACTGGAAGTGAAAGCACATCTCAAGCCATTTATGTGAGTATTAGAGCTCCCCTAGAGAAAACTTTTTTCACAACATATGGTCCCTCGTAGTTCGAGATTCATTTTCCATGTGAATCTTTTTTTATGGGCAATATATTCTTTAACACTAAGTCCCCTTCTTGAAACTCTCTAGGACGAACTTTTTTCTCATATTCTTTTTTAAGTATTTTTTGATATAGCTGGTCATGGCACAAAACTATCATTTTTTTTCTCTTCTATGAGATTCAATTAGTCATATCATGATTGAACCCACTATGCCTCTTCTAGTTTTGTTTCCATCAAGACTCTGATCGAGAGAATTTCAACTTCAATGGGAACTACCGCTTCCATTCCATACACCAATGAGAAAGGAGTTTTCCTTGTTGAGGTGCGAACATAGGTTCTATAGCCATGTAATACAAAGGGAAGCATTTCATGTCAATCCTTAGATGTCTCCACCATCTTTTGTATAATCTTCTTGATATCCTTATTTGCTGCTTCTACAGCTCCATTCATTTTCGGACGATATGGATAAGAATTATCGTGCTGAATTTTGAAACTATCACACAACTCTTTCATCATTTTGTTATTCAGATTAGTTGTGTTATCATTTATTATTTTATTTGGCAAGCCATATCGACAAATCAATCATCTTTTGATGAATCTGACAACCACACTTCTCGTCACATTGGCATACGAAGCAACTTCTACCCATTTTATGAAATAATAATAGCTACTAGGATAAACCGGTGCCCATTCGAAGCCTTAGGCGTGATGAGTCCAATAACATTCATTCCCCACATTGAAAATGGTCATGGTGATGTTAAAACATTCAAATATGTGGGTGGTACATGTACTTTATCAGCATAGATTTGATATTTATGACATTTCTTTACGTAACTAAAGCAATCGGACTTCATGGTCAACCAATAGTAGCTAACCCTTAAGATTCTTCTTGCCATTGTGTGTCCATTTGCACGAGTTTTGAAAGAACTTTCGTGAACCTCTTGAATAATTTTCTCTACTTTTGCTTGATCCACACATCTGACGAGAACTATATCATGATTTCTCTTATAAAGCACATCACCATTTAAAAAGAAGTTCATTGACAACCTCCTTAAAACCCTCTTATCATTCTTTAAAATACCCAATGGATACTCCTTATTCTTGACATAGGATTTGATATCATAAAACCATCGCTTGCCGTCGGCAATATGTTGGCTTATCCTTTTGTTGAATTTTTATGATCGACACATCCTGACTGATGCTTATTTTGAACATTGATGACAATGTGGCCAAGGCGTCAGCCAATTGGTTTTCGTCTGTCAATTATTTGAATTATGTATGATACATAATCAATTTGGAATCTCGAGTTTCTCACCCTCATTTCATCTGATGGATGACCAACAATGAGTCTCCATATACCTCAAGAATTTTTACCTTTGATTCAATAGATGCTTTAATGCCCATAACACATGCCTCATATTCTGCAATATTGTTTGTGCAATCAAAACACAACCTAGCCGTAAATGGAGTGAACTGGTTCTCCGAGGAAATCAAAATGGCCCAAATTCCATGTGCTAACACGTTAGAAGCACCATCAAACACCAACGTCCTTTGATTCAATGGCTGCTTTAATGCCCATAGCACATGCCTCATATTTTACAATATTGTTTGTGCAATCAAAACATAATCTAGCTGTAAATGGAGTGAAATGGTTCTAGGATTTGAATGATAAATTCATAATCCTTTCTAAACACTTGAGATAAATTTTGGTGAGATTGTGTGAAGAGAGAGTTGAACTTGATGAATGAATGCTAAAGTGTACAAATTGTGTTGTTTTTTTGTAAGCAACCGTGGAACATGATGAATGATTTGTAGTAGTCGTAATATGAAGATGACTTTGACGAGTGTTATATTAAAAAGATCAATTGAGAACAAATTTTACTTCTTAAAATTCTATCCAAAGAATCAGATGACAAAGACTTTCACATTACGAATGTTTTGGTTGAATTCATGAAGAATAACATGGTTACAATTGAAAGATTTGAAAGTCAATGTGAGAGGTTATGTGAACAACTGGTTAATTTGAGAAGATGGAGGAGATGTTGAAGATTAAAGATAATTTCATTTTTATGGTAGAAGAAGATAAGTGTAAGTATAGAAGTACGCCTAAGAGGGGGTGAATTAGGTGTTAGTAAATTTTCTTATTTTCAGTGATATAGTAGTTGAATTTTCTAAGTTAATATAATGTCTACTAATAGTAAGGTGCAGTAAATAAATGAACACAATAGATTTATCCTGGTTCCCCTTATAACCAAGGGTACGTCCAGTCCTCTTGCACACCACAAGAGATTGATCCACTAATTGTCAGAAAATGTACAACTCCCACCCTGGGATTCTTGCTACAAACTTCTAACACCACTTCTAAGATAGCACACCACTATCTTAGATTAAGCTACTTCTAAGAAAGTATTACTTTCTTTTACAAGTGATACAATATGATTTGAATAAGAATAAGGAGAGGTATATTGATAAACAATCCAATAACAATTCAAGTACTTGAGAACCTTTCTGAATGATATGAAAATGAAATGCAAGTACTTTGCAAAAAATCATAGTTTTGTTCAAAGTTGTTCAAGGTATTGATTCAAGGATTGTATCTTGTTTGATCTGAAGTTATGGGGTATTTATACTCCATAAACATCTCTTCAGATTCGTGACCATTTATCCAAGAGGTTTGATGAAAAAATACAATGATTTGGAGCCATTCCATATTTGAAAAATTGTATTGCTTCCAGTTGTATTCGAATACAGGATGTGTGTATTCGAATACACCTCTTTGTTACGTTCAAAAATATTCAAAAATTACACCTTGTATTCGAATACACGTGTGTGTAGTCGAATACAGATTAGTGAAAATTTGCCACTGACTTACTTTGTATTCGACTACAGAAGGTTGTAGTCGAATACAGATATGAGGATTTTGGCCACTGACTTGATGTGTATTCGACTACACATAGTCGTATTCGAATACAGGATGTGTGTATTTGAATACACCTCTTTGTAACGTTCAAAAATATTCAAAAATTACACCTTGTATTCGAATACACGTGTGTGTAGTCGAATATAGATTAGTGAAAATTTGCCACTGACTTACTTTGTATTCGACTACAGAAGGTTGTAGTCGAATACATATATAAGGATTTGGCCATTGACTTGATGTGTATTCGACTACACATAGTCGTAGTCGAACACAACTTTGAGACTTTTGCTTCTGACTTGCTTTGTATTCGAATACAGGATGTTGTATTCGAATACAGTTATTATGTATTTTGTCAAAAATATTAGTTTTAAGACTTTGTTAATGCTATTTTGACTTTTGAAAATACTTTATATGCATATGTAAATATGACTTGTTCTCATGTAATTGAAGTATTGGTTTGCATCATATACCTTTACATTTTAACATTTAATATTTGGATTTGAAGCTTTATTAATGAAGATATTTGAACTTCTTTTTGAGGTTGTTGCTTTCACCATAATGGCTGATCTTTGTTTTCATCAAAAACTTGTAGTTTACATTCTCCCCCTTTTTGATTATGACAAAATGTTGTTGTTGTGGAGAGATTTGTGAAAATTGAAACATTGCTCCCCCGTAATATATGTGTAACACCCCGATTTTCAAATCGAGGGTGTATTTTTTTTTTTCAAAAGAAAGTAAAATAAAACAGAGAAATAAATAAGGTAATAACTTTGGATAAATAATCGAGTCATTATAATTTATAAGCAGCGGAAAAATTTCTCAAAATATGAAACCAAAATTATTTACACATCAAAAAGTGGTACATGTAACCCACCGAAAATAACATGTCAAGCTGACAATATTAGTAAATATACAGTTTTCCAGTTCAAAATAACGTAATCCAAAAAAAGACATAAGTCCCCTCTATGTCATCCTAATCTGATCATTCTTCAAAAAACTATAGCTATATGTAAGACCCATAATTTTAAAGTACCATTTAGGTATTTTTGGTGTATTTTGGATTTTGGCTCGGAGGCTCTTAAGCCAAAGTTAATAATATTTTGGAGTTTTATAATCAAAAAGATATTTCGATGCCAATTAGAATTTTTCGTCGATAAATAAATTGAAATTAACTGCGGTGAATACTTTACGGTTAATTTTATGCGTTTCGGGTGAAACGGTAATTTAATAAATATCTAGATTTTGAGATATTTGTTAAGTTATATTTATTATATTTATATATGTTTGTTTGGAGGGAAAAAGAAAGGAAAACTAGAAGGAAGGAAAAGGAAAAGAAAATAGTATATAAAGGAAGGAAGGAAAAAGGAAGAAAGGAAAAGCAAAGGAAAGAAAAAGAAAGGAAGGAAAATTAGAATTTTCCATCTCCTTCCTCTGTTCGACCGCGAAGCTTTTCCCTCCTTTCTCCCATTTTCAGTTTCGTCGCTTTCTTTTCTTCAAAACTAGTAACCCAAGGTTGGGGGAGAGTTAGATCAAGGTTTTTGCAACTCCATTCTTCCCCTTTGTTTCGAAAACGAAGAAAAACGGTTTTTGAGATCCAAACACAAACCTCTCCGTTTCTTCAAGATCCAAGCTTCGTTTCGCGAAGAGTCAGAAGGGAAGGTTGCTCACTACCACGCTACGGTGCTAGGGGACCTATTTGGAGGCGAAGTTGCGAGCGGAGATTTTACCGGAATTACTCACGGTACCGGAAACGTCCGTTAAAGCTAACGTTGAGGTAAGGGCTCCTTCCAAACTTCTAGCTTGCATTAGGGACTTACCTGTAGTTGTGTGGGAAGGAATTTATTAGGGTTAAATGTATCGATTTGGGGAAAAACGAAACTAGGGCGTTATGGGTAAAACCTTAGAGTTAGGTTTTGTTTACATTGATGAAATTTGATATGTGTATGGTTGGATTTGTGAATAAATGAATTGATATGTTTTGATGTGAGAATTTGTTTGAGTTTGTGTTGTGTGGAATTTGAAAACCATTAAGTTAAATGAGTATTAAGAATGGGGAATCTCTTAATGTCTCGTTTACTTAATGTGCGTTTGTTCGTGAAAAATCGTTTAAGTTAACTGGGCGTTAAGAATGGGGAATCTCTTAATGTCTCGTTTACTTAATGTGCGTTTGTTTGTGAAAAATCGTTTAAGTTAACTGGGCGTTAAGAATGGGGAATCTCTTAATGTCTCGGTTACTTAACATTTTGTTTTGAAAACCGTTTAAGTTAACTGGACGTTAAGGAGGGGGAATCTCTTAATGTCTCGGTTACTTAATATTTTGTTTTGAAAACCGTTTAAGTTAACTGGACGTTAAGGAGGGGGAATCTCTTAATGTCTCGGTTACTTAATATTTTGTTTTGAAAACCGTTTAAGTTAACTGGACGTTAAGGAGGGGGAATCTCTTAATGTCTCGGTTACTTAATATTTTGTTTTAAAGAAAAATCGTTTAAGTTAACTGGGCGTTAAGAATGGGGAATCTCTTAATGTCTCGGTTACTTAATATTTTGTTTTAAAGAAAAATCGTTTAAGTTAACTGGGCGTTAAGAATGGGGAATCTCTTAATGTCTCGGTTACTTAACATTTTGTTTTGAAAACCGTTTAAGTAAACTGGGCGTTAAGAATGGGGAATCTCTTAATGTCTCGGTTACTTAACATTTTGTTTTGAAAACCGTTTAAGCTAACTGGGCGTTAAGAATGGGGAATCTCTTAATGTCTCGGTTACTTAATATTTTGTTTTGAAAACCGTTTAAGTAAACTGGGCGTTAAGAATGGGGAATCTCTTAATGTCTCGGTTACTTAATATTTTGTTTTGAAAACCGTTTAAGTTAACTGGACGTTAAGGAGGGGGAACCTCTTAATGTCTCGGTTACTTAATATTTTGTTTTGAAAACCGTTTAAGTTAACTGGACGTTAAGGAGGGGGAATCTCTTAATGTCTCGGTTACTTAATATTTTGTTTTGAAAACCGTTTAAGTAAACTGGGCGTTAAGAATGGGGAATCTCTTAATGTCTCGGTTACTTAATATTTTGTTTTGAAAACCGTTTAAGTTAACTGGACGTTAAGGAGGGGGAATCTCTTAATGTCTCGGTTACTTAATATTTTGTTTTGAAAACCGTTTAAGTAAACTGGGCGTTAAGAATGGGGAATCTCTTAATGTCTCGGTTACTTAATATTTTGTTTTGAAAACCGTTTAAGTAAACTGGGCGTTAAGAATGGGGAATCTCTTAATGTCTCGGTTACTTAATATTTTGTTTTGAAAACCGTTTAAGTAAACTGGGCGTTAAGAATGGGGAATCTCTTAATGTCTCGGTTACTTAACATTTTGTTTTGAAAACCGTTTAAGTAAACTGGGCGTTAAGAATGGGGAATCTCTTAATGTCTCGGTTACTTAACATTTTGTTTTGAAAACCGTTTAAGTAAACTGGGCGTTAAGAATGGGGAATCTCTTAATGTCTCGGTTACTTAATATTTTGTTTTGAAAACCGTTTAAGTTAACTGGACGTTAAGGAGGGGGAATCTCTTAATGTCTCGGTTACTTAACATTTTGTTTTGAAAACCGTTTAAGTTAACTGGACGTTAAGGAGGGGGAATCTCTTAATGTCTCGGTTACTTAATATTTTGTTTTGAAAACCGTTTAAGTTAACTGGACGTTAAGGAGGGGGAATCTCTTAATGTCTCGGTTACTTAATATTTTGTTTTGAAAACCGTTTAAGTTAACTGGACGTTAAGGAGGGGGAATCTCTTAATGTCTCGGTTACTTAATATTTTGTTTTGAAAACCGTTTAAGTTAACTGGACGTTAAGGAGGGGGAATCTCTTAATGTCTCGGTTACTTAATATTTTGTTTTGAAAACCGTTTAAGTTAACTGGACGTTAAGGAGGGGGAATCTCTTAATGTCTCGGTTACTTAATATTTTGTTTTGAAAACCGTTTAAGTTAACTGGACGTTAAGGAGGGGGAATCTCTTAATGTCTCGGTTACTTAATATTTTGTTTTGAAAACCGTTTAAGTTAACTGGACGTTAAGGAGGGGGAATCTCTTAATGTCTCGGTTACTTAATATTTTGTTTTGAAAACCGTTTAAGTTAACTGGACGTTAAGGAGGGGGAATCTCTTAATGTCTCGGTTACTTAACATTTTGTTTTGAAAACCGTTTAAGCTAACTGGGCGTTAAGAATGGGGAATCTCTTAATGTCTCGGTTACTTAACATTTTGTTTTGAAAACCGTTTAAGCTAACTGGGCGTTAAGAATGGGGAATCTCTTAATGTCTCGGTTACTTAACATTTTGTTTTGAAAACCGTTTAAGCTAACTGGGCGTTAAGAATGGGGAATCTCTTAATGTCTCGGTTACTTAACATTTTGTTTTGAAAACCGTTTAAGCTAACTGGGCGTTAAGAATGGGGAATCTCTTAATGTCTCGGTTACTTAACATTTTGTTTTGAAAACCGTTTAAGCTAACTGGGCGTTAAGAATGGGGAATCTCTTAATGTCTCGGTTACTTAATATTTTGTTTTGAAAACCGTTTAAGTTAACTGGACGTTAAGGAGGGGGAATCTCTTAATGTCTCGGTTACTTAATATTTTGTTTTGAAAACCGTTTAAGTTATTATTTATCCAAAGGCATTTCTTTATTTATTTCTCTGCTTTATTTTAAATTCTTTTGGAAAAAAAAAAAAATACCCTCGCTTTGAAAAACGGGGTGTTACACTATACACCTTGAGTGATCTCCACGCGCCCCGTGAGATCCTCCTAACATAGCTCCAGTCAAGCATTCCCATCTACATTCCCGTCCGTAGGGTACGAACCGGTAGGATCGTCCTGGCTCTCATCTGAGGGCAAAGCCCAGATTTCCACAATAGCTGTAAAGGGTCACCAACCGAAATTAACAGTTAACACATAACATTTAAGTTTTCAAATGCATAAGATAACCTTTCAACCTAGCATGCACCTTAAAAGGGTTTTCCATATGCTAAAAGTTCATATAATGCTTGCAAAATAAAAATGATATCAAAATAAGTCTTAAATCAATCAGGTAATAAACAACTGGCCAATCCATTGATGAACCAATTAAACAATCGATCATCTAACTCAAAATAAGAATTTCCACTGGGCCAATCGATTGGGAAATCGATTTGGATGAAGGATTTTAGTAAAAACTGAACTCTGGGCTTAATTCAATCGATTGGGAAATCGATTGAATGAATAACTGAGCCCTTGTGTTGATGCCAATCGATTTCCAAATCGATTTCGTAAGAGGTTTTGAAAAATATATTGCAAAATCGATTGGCAAATCGATTTTGTCAAATTACTGGAGTCCCTGCAACTCATCAAATCGATAGGGAAATCGATTTCCCTGCTTGTTCTTGCAAAAATACATAAACTAATTCAATCACATTCATACATAACTCCAAATCTTAACACTTAGCAATTCCCACACAATCACCACAACAAATTAGATTTCGAAATAGTTTTACAATCCATCATACTTACACACGATAATCAATATATAACACTTAGAAATTCCAACACAATTACCACGACAACTTGAGTTTCGAAATAGTTACAATCCATCACACTTACACACGATAATCAATACATAACACTTAATCATAACTTGATTCAAACACGACTCGTGTGCCAAGCACCCTAATGCAATGCGTATATGCCAAAATGCATGGACTCGGAATTCCAAACCAAAACCCTCCTCGAAGGGCCGTAAATCATAATTGTAGCGCCTATCGCAGGACAAAGTACCAATTATCGAGGTGCCACCTATCACGGATCTGCACGATTTACTAAAAAGCGTAAACCATTAACGTACTGCCTATCACAGGCCCGTATCGTTTACCAAGGTGCCACCTATCACGGGTCTGCACGGCTTACTAAAAAGAACGTAAATTGTAAATGTACCGCCTATCACAGGCCAAAGTACTATTTACCAAGGTGCCACCTATCACGGGTCTGCACAATTTACAAAAAAGCGAAAACCATAAACGTACTGCCTATCACAGGCCCGTATCGTTTACCAAGGTGCCACCTATCACGGGTCTGCACAATTTACAAAAAAGCGAAAACCATAAACGTACTGCCTATCACAGGCCCGTATCGTTTACCAAGGTGCCACCTATCACGGGTCTGCACGATTTACAAAAAGAATGAAAGTGCATGAGCATATACTGACTCCATCCACAACAATCGTTAAGCAAATGCAGATATTAAAAGATTCCCCATTTTTAATACTCATTTGACTTAAACGATTTTCACAACAAACATTAAGCAAACAGAAATATTAAGAGATTCCCCATTCTTAATACTCTTTTGACTTCAACGATTTTCAACACAAACTTTAAGTAAACAGAAATATTAATTCCCCATTCTTAATACTCTTTTAACTTAAACGATTTTCAAAACAACATTAAGTAAACAAGACATTAAGAGATTCCCCATTCTTAATACTCATTTAACTTAAACGATTTTCAAAACAAACATTAAGTAAACAAGACATTAAAAGATTCCCCATTTTTAATACTCATTTAACTTAAACGATTTTCAAAACAAACATTAAGTAAACAAGACATTAAGAGATTCCCCATTCTTAATACTCATTTAACTTAAACGTTTTTCACAACAAACATTAAGTAACCAAGGCATTAAGAGATTCCCCATTCTTAATACTCGTTTAACTCTAATAGTTTTCTAATTCCACACAAAACAAACTCAAACCTATTATCAGATCCAATCCACAACTCACACCCAAAACACATCAATTCATTTCTCCACAAAGTCCAACGATATACACATCAAATTTCTTCAGTATTAATTAAGAATACGTCAAATACGACGAACACAAATCAACACAATCCACCACTCAAACACAACAAGTTTCACTTACTCAAAATCATACATAAATGAGTTTAAATTCATTTTCCACGAAACATTCATCAATATAACCAAACCTAACTCTAAGATTTTACCCATAAAGCCTTAGATCCATTTTCCCCCAAATCAACACTTCAACCCTAACAAATTCCTTTCCACACAACCACAGATAAGTCCCTAAATGCAAACTAGAAGTTTGGAAGGAGCCCTTACCTTAACGTTAGTTTTAACGTGCGATTACGGTACCGCGAGTAAATTCGATAAAATCTCCGCTCGCAACGCCGCTTCCAAAGTTGGTTCCTAGCACCGTAGCATGGTAGTGAGCTACTTTCCCTTCTATCTCTTCGCGAAACGAAGCTTAGATCTAGATGAAACGGGGAGGTTTGTGTTTGACGGTTTTGAAATCCCTAACTCCGTTTTCGAATCCGAGAAGGAGGAAGGAGTTGGGAACTTGATCTTTCTCACCCACTAGCCTTGGGTTTCAATTCTCGAACTTAAAGGAAGCAAAGAAAAACGAAAATGGAGGAGGGAGGGATTTTGAGCGCGCGAGACAGGGAGAGGAAAATGATTTTCAGTTTTCTTTTGGTTTTCCTTTCTTCCTTTTTCCTTCCTTTCTATTTCCTTTTCTTTCTTCTCTTTCCTTCCTTTTTCCTTTCCCTCCAAACATATATCCATTATATATATTAATTATAATTAACAAATATCTCAAAATATCTAGATATTTATTAAAATTACCATTTCACCCATAACACATTAAATTCTGCGTAAAAGATTCACCGCAGTTAGTTTAATTTATTCATCGACGAGTAATTCTAATCGGCATCAAAATATATTTTTGGGCATTTAAGCTCACAAAATATTAATAACTTGGCTAAAAAGCCTCCGAGTTCAATACCAAAATCCACTAAAATACATAAAGTATAATTTAAAATTATGGATCTTACAATATGCGTACTCCCCCGTTGTATGTGATTAATTAAAAAATTGTTTGAGGATCTACAAGATATTTAAGGCAACAACAATACCAAATTTTCTCCCCCTTTTGACATAATCAAAAAGAAGGAAAAATATAGAAACATACAATATAAAGCATATAAACACAATTAAAGGAAAAAATATCACACTTTGGAATCAAAAGAGAATGACATAATAAAGGATGGAGTCATGTTCAATAAAGTACATCAAAACAACTGAATTGGTAAGAGAAACCAAACTAAAATACTTAAACTTCCTAACAGCAAAATATTACACAGCAAACAAGCAAATGAACTTCTAGCATCAAACTAGTCAAAATGCGTTGGAATGTGGAAATAATCAATTTTGTCAAATAAACTACTAATGTCCTGGGATAATGTGTCATAGTTGCGACCAATAATAGTTTCGATGTTGTGGAAGCGAGTGTCGATAGAAGTGGTCAGATTTTGGAATTGAGTTTGGAAGAAGGTTTGGAAAGAATCAATGCGAGCCATGAGCATTTGATTGGAGATATAATCATCATCAGAGGTTGTTTCCTCGCCATCTTCATCAGCCTGGGCAACAGCATTTGAGGGTCCAGCAGTGTCTTCTTGAGCAGCATCAGATGGTTGATCATAATCACCTTTATGCACAAAAGATTCAAGCTGCTCATTCCATACTATCTGCATACTAGGCAGAACGCCCAAATCCAGCATATTTTCTTTTGTGGGTGTATACATGACTTCATCAGAGAAGTCCACCCCAAAGTGTTCTAAAATCCGGGAAACTTCCTTCGCATATGGTAATCCAATTGCCTCTCGGGATCCAAACATGACAGATTTCACAAAGTATGCCCAATTTAGTTGACAACCTTCATACATGAAATTCATAATTTGTAATTCAAACTCCGAAATTTGGGAGTAATTTCCAGCCTTCGGAACCAAAATGTAGCTAAGGAAATAGTGCAAAAGGCGATAATCAACAGTAAGATTTCCCACTCCATATCGTTGCTGGGCATATTTGGAACCAACCTGAGTCCGCTTTTGTTCCATTATGCGTCTTGTCAAACCGACATAGGGCAACATATGCATCATACTTAGAGATATCAGCCCATTCACACAAGTTGTCGGGACAAAACTTTTGACCTTTAAGGGGAATGTTCAGAATTTCGCCTATAGTTTTGGTATTTAACCGAATGGTTTTACCCTTAACTCTAGATACCAGCATTTTTCCATCTTGGATGAGATTACAATAAAAAACCCTAACTAAGTCATGATAAACAGGACCTTTGTAGCCTATAAACTCTTCAACATGTTGTGCTTTGAGCAACTCAGAAAATTTAAAAGCAGAGAAAGAGTTTAAAGTACCATATTTTGGAATGATAAGTCGCTTGTTAGAGTAGAATGTGCAAAAACGATCAATTTCTTCTGGTGTGTGTAGAAGCCGGGATAAATATGTGATGTTGGGATTCCTTGTTCGTTTTCTTGAGGGACCCACTGCTGCATACTTGGTTCTTGGTCCTCGTTTGCAGGCATCCATGGTGAGAAATGAGGTTTTGGTGACAAATGGGTTTGAGAGAAAATGTGAGATATATGAGAAATCTGATGATGAATGACAAGAAAAAAGTAAAGATTGATGTAGTTTGCAAGGTTGGGTGAATGGGTAACTGAGTGAAAGGAGGATGGACGAGATTTTGGGAGAAGAGAGGAAAGGCTACAATTGTGTATTCGACTACCAAATGCAAAATAACCCTAAAATGTGAAACATCTTTTATATATGGGCAAAAACGCGAAGGTGTATTCGACTACACTTAGTTGTATTCGAATGCACATTGTTCTGGGAACGTGTATTAGACTACACATAAGTTGTATTCGAATACAAGAATTTCTGGAAAAGTATGTATTCGAATACAGACATTTGTATTCGACTACATATGCGAATTTTTGCTTAAAAACTAAATTTTTATGGAAATCTCAACATGTAATACACAAATTTATATATCAAGAAACAATAATCATCAAGGAATTTTATTTTAACAACTTTAAGATGAAATTTTTGAAGAGAGATGACAGACTATATGTATCATGCAATTTCAAAGATCGTTTTCATTTAAAATACCAAGTTCTCTTTGGATCTTATAAAATGAGTCCTTAGGTAAATGTTTTGTAAAGATATCAGCTAATTGATTGTGTGTATCAACAAACGTTACCTCAACATTACCTTTTAGAACATGATCGCGTAGAAAGTGATGACGTATATCGATGTGTTTAGTCCGAGAGTGCATGATTGGATTCTTTGAGATGTTTATTGCACTTGTGTTGTCACATCTTAGGGGAATGCATCCGAGATCAACTCCACAGTCATGCAATTGTTGTTTGAGCTAGAGAATCTGGGAACAACAACTTCCTGCTGCTATGTATTCAACTTCAGCAGTACTAAGTGCAACACAAGCTTGCTTTTTGCAAGACCATGAAACTAGTGCACTGCCTAAGATATGGCAAGTGCCGCTTGTGCTTTTACGATCCGTTTTGCATCCTGCATAATCTGAATTAGAATATCCAACTAGGCTACATATGCTACCCTTGGGGTACCATAGGCCTACATTTGTCGTTCCTTTCAAATACTTCATAATTCTTTTAACGGCTACATGATGCAATTATTTCGGTTTTGCCTGAAATCTTGCACACAAACAAACACTAAACATAATATTTGGCCGGCTGGCCGTTAGATATAATAAGGATCCAATCATACCTCGATATTTTGATATGTCGATTGAAATACCTGATGCATCTTTATCAACATAGGTTCCGGAGCCCATTGGAGTTGCACTTTCTTTGCAGTTTTCCATTTCAAATCTTTTGAGTAATTCTTTAAAATATTTTGCCTGATTTATGAAGATGCCATGCTCAAGTTGCTTGATATGAAGTCCAAGAAAATAGTTTAATTTTACCATCATTGATATTTCAAATTCTCCTTGCATTATTGAAGAGAATTCTTCACATATGTCATTATTGGTTGATCCAAATATTATATCATCAACGTAGATTTGGACCAATAAGATGTGACCATTATCTCTTTTGACAAATAATGTTTTATCGACTTTTCCTTTTTCAAATCCTCGTGCACATAAAAAGGTGCTTAATCTATCATACCAAGCTCTTGGAGCTTGTTTTAGACCATAGAGAGCCTTTTTTAATTTGTAAACATGTGAGGGATTTTTGGAATTTTCAAACCCAGGTGGCTGTTTGACATAGACTTCTTCATTTATGTATCCATTGAGAAAGGCACTCTTCACATCCATTTGATATAACTCAAAGTTCATGGAACAAGCATACCCAAGTAGTAAACGTATTGCTTCTAACCTTGCTACCGAAGCAAATGTTTCGTCAAAATCTAACCCTTCCTCTTGATTGTATCATTGAGCGACCAATCTAGCTTTGTTGCGAACAACTATGTCATTCTCATCAAGTTTATTTTTAAACACCCATTTTGTACCAATGATATGCTTATTTCCAGGATTAGGAACAAGTTTCCATACTTGGCTTCTTTCAAATTGATTGAGTTCTTCATGCATGGCAAGTGTCCATTGATCATCTTTAAGTGCTTCACAAATTTTGGAGGGTTCGATTTGAGAAACAAATGTCATGTTTAAGAAAGCATCTTGTAGTTTTAATCTTGTTGTGACTCCTTTATTGATATCACCTATGATGTTATCAATTGGATGATATCTACGGGTTCTCCATTATTTAGGAAGATCATCATTTTGCCTTTCAATGTTGACTTCACTTTCATGACCTGGTTGATCAGTTTGATGTTCTTTGCTTGTATCATCGCTTTCAAAAACATCATCATCACAAGAAATAATATTTTCCTTTTTTATGGGGTTAGTTTCATCAAAAGTTACATGCATTGATTCTTCGACTAATAAAGTTCTTTTATTGAAGATTCTAAATGCTTTACTAGATAAAGAGTAACCGATAAATATACCTTCATCAGTTTTTTCATCAAATTTTCCAAGGTTGTCTTTACCGTTGTTTAACACAAAACACTTACATCCAAACATTTGAAAGTGAGAGATATTGGGTTTTCTTCCTTTGTAGAGTTCATACGGAGCTTTCTTAAGAATTGGCCGAATGAATACCCGGTTGGAAACATAGCATGCTGTGTTTACAGCATCTGCCCACAAATATTTTGGTAGGTTTGAGTCGTTTAGCATAGTTCTTGCGAGCTCTACCAAAGATCTGTTCTTTCTCTCAACAACCCCATTTTGTTGTGGTGTCCTTGGTGCAAAAAAATTGTGGAAAATACCATTTTCTTCACAAAATTCTTCAAATGAAGTATTTTGAAATTCTCTTCTATGATCACTTCTAATTGATACAATTTTGGCAGATTGTTCATTTTGGACTAGCTTGGCATAATTTTTAAATGCCTTAAAAGCTTCATTTTTACTTGCCAAAAATAAGGTCCAAGTGAACCTTGAGTAATCATCAACAATAACTAGTCCATATGAGTTTCCACCAAGACTTTTGGTTCTTGATGGACCAAACAAGTCCATATGTATCAATTGCAATGGTCTAGAGGTTGAAATGACATTTTTAGGTTTGAAAGAACCTTTTGTTTGCTTACCTTTTTGACATGTGTCACACAATTTATCCTTTATAAATTTCATTTTTGGCAAGCCTACAACAAGATCATGTTTGACCAATTTGTTTAAATGATTCATGTGAATATGCGCAAATCTCTTATGCCATAGCCAAGCATCATTATTGTCGCTTATCAAAAGACATTTCATTTTTAAGGATAAATCGTCAAGATTAAGTATATAGATGTTTTTGAAACGTTTACCGATAAATTGTATTTCATTTGTAGCTTCATTTTGAATGATACATTCATCTTTGTTGAAGGCTATCTTGTATCCTTTATCGCAAAGCTGACTGATGCTAATGAGATTGTGTTTTAGACCTTCAACATATAAGACATCTTCAATTGAGGGAGATGGTGCTGTACCAACTTTTCCAATGCCTAAAA
The DNA here is from genome assembly GCF_000331145.2 of Cicer arietinum. Taxonomy (NCBI): domain Eukaryota; kingdom Viridiplantae; phylum Streptophyta; class Magnoliopsida; order Fabales; family Fabaceae; genus Cicer; species Cicer arietinum. Next base: position 25,384,824 of record NC_021162.2, on the reverse strand, counting down.
TTTTTCCTTTGTTGTTGTCTCCATATACTACATGTCCCTTTGACTCAAGTGTTAAAGCTGAAAATTTTGTTATATCCCCCGTCATAGCATCCACTATCTAAGTACCACATATTTGAGGTACTTTTTGTGCATACCTGCAATATTAAAATCATATTTTATTAGGTACCCAATGTGCTTTGGGTCCTTGATGGTTAGTACCTTTCTCTATCCACACGTAATGCCCTTTTGGAATACTAATGTTTCTAACATGACAAGTATTAGGAGTGTGACCCTTGAGACCACAATAAGAACAAGTAGGAGTAAATCTACTTTTAAAAAAATGTGTATGAGATTTACTATGAATAATTTTCTCTTTATAATGGTAATCCTTTTTCATAATTATAATATTTTCTTGATTGGATTGGTTACTTGCTTTGACAAAAAATTGTCTTATTTAAGTTTGGTTTATCAAATTTTGAGTATCCAAGACCACTTTTGTCATTTGAGTATCTTTGCATATTTAAAACATTTTCCAAGCCTATTTGTCCTTTTTCGTATCGTTCAATTACTCTATTTAATTGAACAATCTTGAAGGAGAGGGAATCACATTTATTGCATGCAAAATTCTGTTTTAGTTTTTCAGAATTCTTTTCCATAGAGTCAACTTTTTCTTGAAGACTTGAGATTGTCTCTTTTGTGTTGACACTAGTTTAAACAGATTTTTGCATTCAATAAGTAGTTCCTTTGATGGCGTTTTGAACCTCATTATATTCTAGAATCAATTCACTATTAGTTTTATGATGATGAAGAGAGTCTATGTTACTAACCTCTTCTTCGTTATCTGATTGATGTTATGCCATCAATGCAACATTAGCGCACTCTTCACTTTCTGTTTTTGAAGATGAACTCACTTCGTTGTCTTCTCAAGCTATGTATGCCTTCTTGAAGTCTTTCTTTTTGGTGGCATTTTTCTTAATAAGGTTTGGACAATTTTCCTTGATATGTCCTTGTTTTCTGCATTCAAAGCAAGTGAAGTTTTGATTTGAAGTAGAACTATCTTTCTTCCTAAAACTTTTCCTTTTGAAAGTTCTGTCATTTTTAAGAAACTTATCAAATTTCTTAACAAGGAACGTAATATTTTCATCTTCATCTGAATTTTTGTCTTTTATTTGTTCTCTTGATTCAATCTTTAGAGCAATGTTTTTGGTCTTCTTTTCTTGACTTTCATTTTGTTCTAACCTTCCAAGTTCGATTTCGTGTTCTTGGAGTTTTCCAAAAAGTGCAGAAAGAGACATCTTTGATAGG
>NC_021162.2:25371868-25383168 GCF_000331145.2 Cicer arietinum | reverse complement strand
TTTAAGGTTCAATTCATCATTAGTGAAGGTTTTTCCAAGAGCCGTCAAGTGGTTGGTCATATGAGAAAATATTTTCTGCAAGTCCAGAATAGATTCTCTGGGCTGCATTCGGAACAATTCATACTCTTGAGATAATGTGTTGAGTTTGGAACGCTTTACCTCAATAGTTCCTTCATGTGTTATTTCAAGTGTATCCCAGATTTCTTTAACTGTTTTGCAATGAGATATACGGAAAAATTCGTCCATTCCAAGTGTCGATTGTAACATGTTTTTGGCCTTTTTATCAAACAATACTTTCCTTTTGTCATCATCTGTCCATGAGACTTTTATCTTTATTTCTTCTTTATTATTGATAAATGTTGTTGGAACATAGGAACCGTTTTCTACCGCTTCCCATATATCATCTCCTTGTGCCTCAAGATATTCTTGCATGCGTATCTTCCAAAAATCATAGTGTTCACCAACGAAACATGGTGGTTTATTGCTACTACCACCATCTCTAAAAACTGGTTGTGCGAAAGCCATTAATAAGGATCGAGGAGCAAATTACCGGAACCTGCTCTGATGCCAATTGTAAGTATAGAAGTACGCCTAAGAGGGGGGTGAATTAGGTGTTAGTAAATTTTCTTGTTTTTAGTGATATGGTAGTTGAATTTTCTGAGTTAATATAATGTTTACTAATAGTAAGGTGCAGTAAATAAATGAACACAATAGATTTATCCTGGTTCCCCTTATAACCAAGGGTACGTCGAGTCCTCTTGCACACCACAAGATATTGATCCACTAATTATCAGAAAACGTACAACTCTCACCCTGGGATTCTTGCTACAAACTTCTAACACCACTTCTAAGATAGCACACCACTATCTTAGATTAAGCTACCCCTAAGAAAGTATTACGTTCTTTTACAAGTGATACAATATGATTTGAATAAGAACAAGGAGAGGTATATTGATAAACAATCCAATAACAATTCAAGTACTTGAGAACCTTTCTGAAGGATATGAAAATGAAATGCAAGTAGTTTGTAAAAAATCAGAGTTTTGTTCAAAGTTGTTCAAGGTATTGATTCAAGGATTGTATCTTGTTTGATCTAAAGTTATGGGGTATTTATACTCCATAAACATCTCTTCAGATTCGTGGCCATTGATCCAAGAGGTTTGATGAAAAAATACAATGATCTAGAGCCATTCCAGATCTGAAAAATTGTATTGCTTCCAATTGTATTCGAATATAGGATGTGTGTATTCGAATACACCTCTTTGTAACGTTCAAAAATATTCAAAAATTACACCTTGTATTCGAATACACATGTGTGTAGTCGAATACAGATTAGTGAAAATTTGCCACTGACTTACTTTGTATTCAACTACAAAAGGTTGTAGTCGAATACAGATATAAGGATTTTGGCCATTGACTTGATGTGTAATCGACTACACATAGTCGTTGTCGAATACAACTTTGAGACTTTTGCTTCTGACTTGCTTTGTATTCGATTACAGGATGCTGTATTCGAATACAATTATGTATTTTGTCAAAAATATTAGTTTTAAGACTTTGTTAATTCTATTTTGACTTTTGAAAATACTTTATATGCATATGTAAATATGACTTGTTCTCATGTAATTGAAGTATTGGTTTGCATCATATACCTTTACATTTTAACATTTAATATTTGGATTTAAAGCTTTATTAATGAAGATATTTGAACTTCTTTTTGAGGTTGTTGCTTTGACCATAATGGTTGATCTTTGTCTTCATCAAAAACTTGTAGTTTACAATAAGCAAGCGGAAAAGACGAACGAGGTTAAAGAAAAAAGAAGAGATTGATAAAGTTTGAGATTCAATCTATGCCTTGTTCATCAATGCCCAATTGAGAAGGACATGGAAGCAAGATCTTTTGTTTCTCAAGTTCATGAAATTTCTACCAAACAAAAAGAAGAAGAATGATGATGATGATGTGTTCTTCCTGTCATATATGCCACCTTGACAATAGTTGAGGCGTCAAGCTAATGACTTTAAAGAAGCGCTTAGTAGGAGGCAATCCACAAGTAGAGGTAACTTTGTTTTTGCAATCTTATTTTTGTTATTTGAATTTGTTTCTTTCTAATTGTGTGTAAACATGCACTATGATGAAAAATTATTAACAACTTGCATTTGGTCTTAAGTTTTCTGTTTGGGATTTTGAAATTTAAACTCTATTTATTTGCTCATATCATTGCTCAATTCGATAAGTTTCACTAATGCATGCATTGTTGATTACTCCTTGGTTGTCGAAGTCTCACTTGCCATTTTTTAAATAAATAAAAATTTAGTGACATGTTTGGCATCATTTAGATAGTTCATACTTTTTCTTATTATCCTAGCTATGAGCTTTTGAGCCTAAAAACTTTAGTTATTTGTTGTGTGATTATCCAGACATATGTTATCTCTTCAGAACTTGCTCTAATTCTGACTTGCGTCACTTGTAATTTAGGCATACATTGAGACAATTTTATTTGGTCGTTTGAGCCTTTTTAACTACCTTGTGCAAATTTTATCCTTTACCAGCCCCTTTGAGCCTTGCCCTTTCTTTCGGTTACTAGCCACATTACAAGCCAAAAACCTGATTTTATTTCAATCACCTTACTTGGAGTTAGGGAGGAAACATTTTGTCTCATCTTGGTAAAATTCTAAGTTTGGGGTTGCTCATGGGATATCAACCTTTTAAGTTTGGGGTGTGATTCTCACAAAATAGAAAGAAAAAAAAGAAGAAAAAGAAAAAATCAAAAAAAAGAAAAATAGTTTGTGCACTTTGATAAATAATATCTTCATGGTTCTTTTGTCAATGTTTGAGAATTTCCACAATGAAAAAGGGAAGAAAAATAAAAAGTGGTAGAATAATTTGAAAATGTATGCCTAACTCCAAGTAATAAAGCCTACTATCCCAAAATGTCCTACCTTTACCTAAGCTCCATTACAACCCGAATGTCCTCCAAAAGTGTATGTGTTTGTTGCATTGTGATTGCTAACTAGAATTTTTTCAAGCATATAGTAGCGTGATGCATGTTCTAGGATTTGAGTGATAAATTCATAACCCTTACTAAACACTTGAGAGAAATTTTGGTGAGATTGTGTGAAGAGAGAGTCGAACTTGATGAATGAATGCTAAAGTGTACAAATTCTATTGTTTTTTTTTTTGTAAGCAACCATGGAGCATGATGAATGTTTTGTGACTGAAACTTTAAAAGTTGAGTTTGATTTGATTTGAGAAATTGAGTTTAAGTTTTCTTTTGATTGTATAAAATTTGAAATTAATTGTTGCTTGGGGACAAGCAATAGATTAAGTTTGGGGTTGTGATAACTCTTCATCATATGCACATTTTTCATTATTTTTAGTCTTATTTATCTTTTATTCATTAGTTAATTTAAGTATTTATTTGATATATTTTGTTGATTTTATTTCTTTGATTTAATGAAATGTTTATGTTCTTATTTCCTTGATTAAGTAGAGATTTTTCATAGTTTTGCGTTGTTTCTTTGTTTTAGTGCAGTGCTGAATTTTGGTGAGAAATCAACATGACCTATGAGGAGTATTTCAGTCATATTTCGAGATGTAGATGTCCAATTGGAGTCAAACTAAGTGAAAATGAAAGCTAAGATCCATAGCTACAACTTCCATGAAGACACCAGAATCCAATTAAGACTCAAAAGAGGAGAAAATGCAGTATACATCAAACAACAGATGTTGTGCGCCTGAAGCGCAAAGGCCTGCGCTGGGCGCATTTCGGCCTTCTTGAATATGTCAACTTGCGCCTGAAGCACAAATTCCGCGCTTGGGGCGCGTGGCATCCGAGTGAGTGTTTAAAAATGTATTTTTTTTCTTCACTTTCTAGGGATCTTTTTTACTATTGGGAAGTTGGGAGACTTGTGCTCTAACATAGAAACTCAAATACGGTCATTTCTAATACCATTGGAGCAGTTTTATCAAGAATCATTCGTGAATATTTCTTGTAATTCTTCTCTATTATCTATCTTTTCTATCTCTGCCATGAGTAACTAAACCCTATTTGTTAGGGATGAGTGTAACAAGATGAAACCCTTATTTTTCTGATTTGATTTCTAGATATATGAATGAGTTTATTGAATTATTTTTCTCATCTATGTGCTTAATGCTTTTTATTGCTTGATCAACATTAAAATGTTCTACGATTTGTATTTTGAAATGGAAGTAGACTTTACGGATGCTTGAGATGAGAAATTCATGAATTTGTAGTCTAGGGATAGATGCAGATAATGAAACCAATTAAATTAGTTGCAAAAGCAATAGTTTAACAAGAGAATTCCTATACTGTAAGACTTAATTTTAATCTTAAATCCACTAAGGAATTAGGGGTTACTTTGGAATTAAAGATTATGTCACTAAGACATTAGGGCAAAAATAATAAAGAGAATTCGGTAATAATTTAATAAAGGAATTCAGTAACTAGGATCAAATTAGACACCAAGGTTGGATTTGAAGTTAAACTCATCCTTGACATTTTTCTTATTATAAAGAATCAATTTTATTACCGTTGTTACTTTTAAATATTATTTCAATCAAATCGAAAAAAAATTGTTCAATTTTAGTAATTAAATATAATTCGATAGTAAAATGTAATCCTTGAGTTCGACACTCGGTACAATCGTTTTAATTATTACTTGCAACGATTCAGTACACTTGTTGAAATGCTATCAAGTTTTTGGCGCCGTTGTCGGGGATTATATGAATAAGACTAAAATCAATGAAAAATATGTGTATGATGAAGAGTTATCACTTTATCATTAACGATGAAAGCTATTTGCATGGATGCAACAAAGAAAAATTGAGAGGTATACTAACGTGAATAGTGGAGAAAAAAAAGTTGGCCATTTAAAAGCAAGAATGTTAGAATATGACTTAGATGCATTCTATCCAAGATTGGAGAAATTTTAAAGTATATAAACTTCCAAATTCGTGAATTCTTTCCTGGGCGGGTTCTATAATCCTAAAATTCATTGGTCTCTAGATCCAAGTACTCGTATCAAAACATCACTACAAATAGGAAGTACATCCAAAATGTAGGTATTTCTAATGGAGTCTCACTCTAGACGATATTTTTGCAATAACTAAATAAGATGTACATCCAACATGATTACCACTAAACCCCTAATTAAACTTAAGCTTTACTCAGGTTCGGGTATAGAGTCTCACTCACAAGTGTGTGTGTGTCTTAGTAAAGTTGTATGGTACGGAATAAACATAATTCAATAATTTCATAATGCTAATAAAACACATAAATATACCAAAATAAAAATAATAAAATAAAATAAAATGATTTGGTCTACAAGAATATTATAATGACAACTAATATTTAAGAAATAATAGACACATAAATTAAAATGAAAATAAACATAATTCAATAATTCAATAATTTCAATAATTATTGAATTAGTAAAGTTGTATGGTACGGAATAAACATAATTCAATAATTTCATAATGCTAGTAAAGTGTGTGTGTGTCTTAGTAAAGTTGTATGGTACGGAATAAACATAATTCAATAATTTCATAATGCTAATAAAACACATAAATATACCAAAATAAAAATAATAAAACAAAATAAAATGATTTGGTCTACAAGAATATTATAATGACAACTAATATTTAAGAAATAATAGACACATAAATTAAAAGAAAATGAAAAACAAAGAAATATAGATGAAAAAAAAGTAAATAAAATAAAATAAAAAAAATTTACAATTAATTATGTTAGGCTTGACTCTCTAATGGTCCCCACTGGATTCGCTAGCTGTCACGCCTAAAATTTCGAGTGTTTCTCGAATTCAATGGAGTCGCCACCAAAATTTGTTGGACTTTAGTCCTCTTAATCCTAATTTTGACATAATTAACAAACATACAATGTTCATACATCATATGATAATTCTAACATTTTGACTGAGCAAGATTTAAGGAACAACAACTCAACCCTACATACTTGAGACAATTGCTTGGAACTCAAGAAATCAACAAAAGTTGAAAATCTACTGAGCAAATCGATTAGGCAATCGATTTCGTAACAGGGTTGTAAGGAAACTTGTTGTTTGTGGTTACACAATCGATTAGACAATCGACTGGCACAATCAGTGATAAAAATTGTGCAAGTCAGTAGCAACCTGATTTGTATGCTAATCGATTGGCACATCGACTGTGCAAATCACAAAGTAAAAACTGATTGAAACAAATCGATTGGGAAATCGATTGGGCAAGTCACATGAACAATCCATTTACTATCGATTAGCGTAAATAATATTTCAAAAGTAACATGCCCTGTGACAAACACAATCGATTGGACAATCTATTATGAGAATTTCAATCATGTTAAGTTTGGTATCAATCGATTAGGTAATCGATTGAGCTAAACAAACTGGTAAGACCTTTTCAGAAACATACTACCAAATCGATTGGCACTCCAATTAACATGAAATAAGCTAAGTTCCTGTTTTAAACACAATCGATTGGCAAATCAATTGAAACAAATTTTGAAATCACAGGGAACTCTCAGTATGTGACCAAATCGATTATGTGTATTTGTGAATCGATTATGAGACTTAGTGAATCGACTAAGTAATCGATTGGTGTGATTTTATTATTGGAACAAAACACATGACATCGATTATTCAATCGATTCATATAAGTCTACACATAATTTTCTGAAAAGTGTATTAAAAGAATCGATTAGGAAATCGATTAGTTTGTATAGTTTCAAGATTCAAGAAAAACAAGACTTGCGATAATCGATTGGCAAATCGATTGAGCCCGTTTTATAACTTTAATGAATCGATTGAATAATCGATTTATCAGTTGTTTTTCAGAAACTATATAAACAGTTTTCAATCTTTTTCTCAAAAAGACGACAAGAAAAACACTTGAATATACTTCAGAGAAAAGCCAATGATCTCACAAACACTCAAATGAACAACCAGATTATTGTGTGAGATACATTGATCAAGATTGAAGACAAACTCTGTACTTCTTTTATTTCTTTCTGTAAACAAAGTTTTGTAAAAAGAAACAACTGTGAAAAATCCAGTATGAAAACTGGTGGCGATCTTCGTTGATGTAAAGATCATCAAGAAGGAGCTGGACTTGATCTTGTGTGAGTCTGACGAGTGACTGCAAGGATCAAGGGGTTAAGCAATAGGAAAGAGTCTGAGTTAGATAGATAGGTTTCGAGGAAACTGGACAATCTGTAAACAAGTCTCATTTCTTTCTATTGAAGAAAAAGCTGAAATCCAGTTGGATTGTCAGGACTGGATGTAGGCTGTCATATTGACAGCTGAACCAGGATAAACCTTGGTGCATTCTATCCCTTATCTTTTTACTTTTATCTTGTATGCTATTATAATTCCGCTGTGTATGAATCCGAATAAATCTTGCATTGTATGATTGTATGTTCGATCTTAATTGTATGCTAGACGTATTTTGTTTTCGGTATTGTTTTAAATTGATAACGACTGTCATATTCTGTAGTAACGAGGTCATAATAATCAACAATTGGCACCAGAGCCTGACTTTTTTTGAGGTAATACTCATAAAAGGAACATAGCCTCAGTTGATTTTCTAGGAGAAGGTGCTTCACTTGCAAGGCCCCCAGCCTTCAATGGAACCGCATACATGTATTGGAAACATAGGATGCTGATATTTCTGGAAGCTAGTGGTATTGATATTCTAAATGTTGTTGAAAATGGACCCTACATACCTAAAATTGCTGGAACTAATGATTTGCTGATTCCAAAACCCAGATCCGAATGGTCTGAGGATGATAAGAAGAAGGTAGGATATAATGCTAAAGCAAAGAATATTATAACATCTGTTTTGTGTGCAGAAGAATTCTTCAGGGTATCAAACTGTAAATCAGCAAAGGAAATGTGGGACATTCTTCAGGAAACACATGAAGGCACCATAGACGTGAAAAGAGCTCGTGTAAATACACTCATGCATGAATACGAATTGTCTAGCATGAAGAAAGAATTGTTTAGCATGAAGAAAGATGAATCGGGAAAATAGGTGGAAAATGAACAGCAAATTGGAAAGATCATGAGGTGTTTAACAAGAGAATGGCAGCCCAAAATAACTGCTATTGCTGAATCAAAAGATCTGGCAAAAATGACCACAACACTGTTTGGAAAGCTCTGGGAGCACGAAATGGAGTTGCATAGACTAGATGAGTCAGAGCAAGATAGCAAGAAAAAGAAAGGACTGTCTTTGAAAGCCCAAACGCATCAATCAAAAACTGAACAAGACAGTTGCTCAGATGAATCAAGCAGTGAGACTGATGAAGAGCCTGAGATTGGTTTGCTTGTCAAAGAATCCTCTGCCTCTTCAGATGAAGAAGAAGCAAATTTATGTCTCATGGCAAATACCGACTCAGAATCAGAAAATGAGGTTAGTTCACAATTTAATCCATCTTATGATGAACTGCAAGAAGCTTTCAATGAACTGCATGATGAGTATGTGAATTCTATTAAACAGTTGATAAGTACAAAGAAAATGCTTGAGCAAATGAAAAATGATCATAAAGAAATTGAAAATTTGTATGAACAACTGAAAAAGGATTCACATGACAAATCTGCAAGATGCATTGAACTTGAAAAAAATGTTGCATCATTAAAATCTGATTTATTGAAGTTTGCTAGTAGTGAAGATAAACTGAATGTCATACTTAGCAATCAAAGACATGTTAATGAAAAATCTGGTTTAGGATATAAACCCAATATGCATGTTAAAAGGAATAACACTAGATATGGTATTGGTTATATGCAAACCAGAAATGTCAAACATAGTCAAAAATCTACTATTTCAAGAAATATGTATGACATCTTTACTAAACCAAACAAACATTCATCCTTTGATGGTACATCTCACTTCTGTTGTAGAAAGGGACATTTTGTTTCAAATTGCAAATTTAAAAAATTAGCCAATAGAGGATGGAAGCAAGTTTGGATAGCAAAGAAACCAATTTTTGACACTAACCTTCAGAGGAAAGATTATTAGAATTGGTGACATAGGCAATGAGTCAACTGCAGTAATAAAAAATGTCTTGTATGTAGAAGGGCTAAAACACAATCTGCTGAGTATAAGCCAGCTATGTGATAAAGGCTTACGGGTAAGTTTTTCATCACAATCTTGTATTATTGAGCATAAAGATGACAAACACATAAAGTTAGTTGGTGATAGAATTAATAACATTTATATGTTAGATTTTAATTCTTTGCCAAGTACTATATGTCCGTTTCCCTCTATAGATTTGGTTAGAACAAATAGAGTTTTACAACTAGTTCACATGGACCTTTTTGGACCTGCCCAAGTTAAGAGTTTAGGTGGAAACCTGTATGGATATGTGCTGGTTGATGATTATTCTAGATTCACATGGACTTACTTTTTAGCTCATAAAAGTGATACATTCTCTGTTTTCAAAAAGTTTGCTGCTTTAGTACAAAATGAGAATGATTTGAAAATTGTTTCAATAAAAAGTGATCATGGAGGTGAATTCCAAAATGATCTTTTTCAAAATTATTGTGAATCAAATGGAATCAACCACATCTATTCAGCCCCTAGGACACCACAGCAGAATGGGGTAGTGGAGAGGAAAAATAGATCCCTAGAAGAGTTAGCTAGGACCATGCTTAAGGACTCCAACCTACCTAAGTACTTTTGGGCAGATGCAATTAGTACAGCCACTCATGTTGTAAATAGAGTTCTCATTAGGCCCCTGCTTAGGAAAACACCCTATGAGCTTTACAAGGGTAGAAAACCAAACCTTTCCTACTTTAGAATCTTTGGTTGTAAGTGCTTTGTGTTGAACAATGGCAAAGAACACCTAGGAAAGTTTGACCCTAAGGCAGATGAAGGTATCTTTTTAGGATATTCCCAAACTAGTAAGGCCTATAGAATCTACAACAAAAGAACAAAGACCATAGAAGAGTCAGTTCATGTAAAGTTTGATGAATCTTTTACAGAAAACTTGAACAAAACTCCTTCTAAGGTTATTGACATTTTGGATGATGTTGTAGAATCTGAACCACTAGAACAACCTATAGCTGACCCTCCAACTAGATCAGACCTTGTAGAACCTATAGAAACCTGTGAGTTGCCTAAGGAATGGAAGTTCAACAGAAACCACCCTTTAGACAACATTATAGGCGATATCTCTAAAGGTGTTGCAACTAGGAGAAGCCTTAGTCAGTTTTGTAACTTTACAGCCTTTGTATCTCAGATTGAACCTAAGAACATTAAGGAAGCCCTGTTAGATAGTGAGTGGATACTTGCTATGCAAGAGGAGTTAAACCAGTTTGAGAGAAACAAGGTGTGGAGTTTAGTACCTAAACCAGAAGGTAAGCACATCATAGGAACCAGATGGGTGTTCAGAAACAAGTTGGATGAGAATGGAGTTATAACCAGAAACAAAGCTAGGCTAGTAGCCAAGGGTTATAGTCAAGAGGAAGGAATAGATTTTGATGAAACCTATGCCCCTGTAGCTAGGTTAGAAGCCATTAGAATCCTTCTTGCTTATGCTTGTATAATGGACTTTAATCTTTATCAAATGGATGTGAAAAGTGCCTTTCTCAATGGTGACCTTCAAGAGGAAGTTTTTGTTAGCCAAACACCTGGTTTTGAAAATCCTGATTTTCCTAATCATGTGTATAAGCTATCAAAGGCCCTCTATGGGTTGAAACAAGCTCCAAGAGCTTGGTATGAGAAGCTCAGCAATTTCCTTATTCAACAAAACTTTTTAAGAGGAAATGTTGACAAGACCCTTTTCACAAAGACTACTGGAAATGATATCTTGCTGGTCCAAGTATATGTTGATGATATAATATTTGGATCTACAAACAATAAGTTGTGCAAAGATTTTGAAAATTTAATGAAAGGTAAATTTGAAATGTCAATGATGGGTGAACTATCTTATTTCTTGGGATTTCAAATTAACCAAAGCAAGCAAGGCATTTTCATTAGTCAAACTAAATACTGGAATGATTTGATAAAGAAATTTAGTTTTTAAAATCTTAAGTCCATTGATACTCCCATGAGTCAAGGAAATTACTTAGACAGAGATGAGAAAGGTAAACCTGTAGATGTTACTAGGTTTCGGGGTATGATAGGATCATTGCTCTATCTTACAGCAAGCAGGCCTGACATCATGTTCAGTGTTTGCATGTGTGCAAGATACCAATCAAATCCTAAGGAGTCTCACCTTAGTGCAGTTAAGAGGATTTTCAGATATCTAGTAGGAACTAAGAGT
>NC_021162.2:25337424-25371858 GCF_000331145.2 Cicer arietinum | reverse complement strand
TACCTTAGTTGGTTACTTAGATTCAGACTTTGCCGGATGCAAACTAGACAGGAAAAGCACTTCTAGAACTTGTCATTTACTTGGAAACTCCCTTGTGTCGTGGTTTAGCAAGAAACAGACTAGCATTGCACTATCGACTGCTGAAGCTGAATACATTGCAGCTGGGAGCTGCTGTGCTCAGATTCTTTGGATGAAACGACACTTATTGGATTTTGGTGTTGACTTGGGAACAGTACCTATTATGTGTGATAACACAAGTGCAATAAGCATTACTAAGAATCCAATGATGCACTCCAGGACCAAGCACATTGAAGTAAGACATCATTTTATAAGGGATCACTTTCAAAATGGAATCATTAAGCTTGAGTATGTTAACACAGCTGAACAGCTGGCTGACATCTTCACAAAAGCTTTACCAAGAGAAAGTTTCCTGCATATAAGGATGAAACTAGGGATCATTGATCCTAGTGAGGTATGATCTTTGAACCCTTTTCACATGACACTTCTGGTGCTTGCAGTGTTTTCCAGTTAAATCGATTGGGTAATCGATTACCAGCATGGTACATAGTTTACAAAATCGATTTGGGAATCGATTGTGTTGGCCCCAGACTTCAAAGTTCAGAAAAAAAAATTTACCCTGCCCGAGCGTCGGTTGAGAAATCGACTAGTTCACCTTTCAACTTTAAAAACATCGATTTGGACATCGATTGAGTAAATCTGGAAATCAATTTGGGAATCGATTTACAATATGACCGTTGTGACTCTCCTTTACTAGCCATTGAATGCAATAATTACTAAATCGATTGAGATTACCCAACAACGGTAACATAATCGATTGGGCAATCGATTTACACATTTGAGGGTTTAAATAGGAACAGTTACCAATCGATTTCTTCACTTCATTTCTCCAGATTTCACAAATTTTTTTTCTGCTTCATCTCTCTGGTTCTGCAATCGTTCTTGATTTATTATCTACATTCAAACGCACCTCAACTTACACCTATGGCACGAGTTAAGCAAACTCAAACACGAACTCCCTCACCATCATCTTCATCAAGTGGGCGAACCCCTTCACCTCCACCTACGTTGACTAAAAGGGTTCCCATTCCTACTCATAAGATTCTTGCCAAGGACAAAGGCAAGGCACCTGTTGTTAATCAAGAGAAATCCAAGAAGAGAAAGGAGCCACCCACTGAGAAGCTTATGGCTGACGCCATGAAGGAAATCTCTCAGAAGAAGAAGAAACCAGATTCTTCACCCCTACCTAAGAAAGCTCCTTCATCTAAGGAAAAAGAGGTAGAAGCTACCATTCCATTAGACTTTCTTAAAAGGAAAATCCATGAGGGTCGGACTCTGGATTTTGCTTACTTTGATTCAGAAGGATTCAACTTCCAAGACCATTTGAGGATTCATGGTCTTGAAAATTTTCTTTCATCAACTCTTGATAGTTATCCGAGGTTAATAAGGGAATTCTACTCAACTTTCAAGCTAACTGAAGACGGATTCAAAGCTCAAGTTAAAGGGAAAAGGATATCTATGTCCTTTGAAGATTTTTCTACCTTATCAAGATTGCCATTTCATGGAACATCAATAGACGGCAGTTCTGAGGCTGACACTGCTGACGAAGGATGGGAAGCAACGTTTGATAGGCATACTGCTGTTAAGGATCTGATGATTGATGGCTTTGTTGAAACCATTTCACTGCCTATTGGTCAAATGAAGGTCCAACATCAGATGCTTATGTATACTCTGACCCGGATGCTTGTGCCACGATCTGGTAACCATGCTGTAGTCCAAAAGTTGGATATACTACTGCTATGGGGATTGTCCAAGGAGCTCAGGATGAGCTGGACATGGATTGTGCTAAGGCACATGTTGGAGGCTTCACAGAGTAAGCTAGTGCTGCCTTATCCTCAACTGATTACCAAGATTCTAAAACACTTCAAGGTATCACTTGTTAATGAAGAATCTTCCAAGACCACTCTCATTTTTGGAGAATCAATTGTAAACCAGATGCAATTGAAAAGGTTGCATGGTATTTGGATAAGACCACAGCCGAATGTTGAACAAGCTCAACCTAATCCTCAACAAGCTACTGAACCAGCCCCTCCTAAGTATGTCGCAAAACTAATGGAATTTATAGAAGCTCAGATGGCTCACAATGCCAAAATGCAAGAGTCACATGCTAGAATGGAAGCTAATCTGAAGACTCTCCAGGCATCTCTGAACTCAGTTGTTCAGGATATTGATGCAATTCAAGCGCATTTAGGCATAAAGCTGTCATTTGAAGATATAGCAGACATCGATCGACAAGCAACAGAGGAACCAAACCCAACTCCCCTAGATCGTTCTGCAACTCACGTTGAGGAGACACCTGCTGAGCGTAATACAGCGGTCTCTGCCTCTCCCTTAGATAATAGTGAGGACCAGCCCAATTTAGGAGATTAGGTGTTTAGGATCTGTGTTGTTTTGTAATGACTTGTTGT
This sequence comes from Cicer arietinum, assembly GCF_000331145.2. NCBI lineage: Eukaryota > Viridiplantae > Streptophyta > Magnoliopsida > Fabales > Fabaceae > Cicer > Cicer arietinum. The sequence goes on along the minus strand of NC_021162.2, from coordinate 25,369,372 downwards.
ATTCTTTTCTTCTATATATATAATGCACTAGAACGTTTATTCCATTACTCTCTTAAATCATTTGCCATAATCTGTTTAATCTGCTTATTTGTTGCTCTGATACACTTTTTTTTCATCATTATCATCCCCCAGTGCTTATGTTTACTAACATAGGGGGAGGAAATTTTTTTTTGCCTTTTTGCCTTTTTGCCTTAATTGACAAAGGGGGAGAGAAATTATTAACTTGTACTTTTACTGCTGCATATTTTGATACTCTAATGACTGATAATGACTTATTAAAATAACTCTGATATTGTTAAATAGCATGTGCACTTATGCTCTGATCTGATATTATGATCTGATAATATGATGCTATGAAAATATATCTGTTGTTAATATTATGTCTTGAAATGCTCAACTCAAGTTAAAATTGTATGCTTGTAACTTATGCAAAAAAGGGGAGATTGTTGGACTTTAGTCCTCTTAATCCTAATTTTGACATAATTAACAAACATACAATGTTCATACATCATATGATAATTCTAACATTTTAACTGAGCAAGATTTCAGGAACAACAACTCAACCCTACATACTTGAGACAATTGCTTGGAACTCAAGAAATCAACAAAAGTTGAAAATCTACTGAGCAAATCGATTAGGCAATCGATTTCGTAAAAGGGTTGTAAGGAAACTTGTTGTTTGTGGTTACACAATCGATTAGGCAATCGATTGGCACAATCAATGATAAAAATTGTGCAAGTCAGTGGCAACCTGATTTGTATGCTAATCGATTTGCACATCGACTGTGCAAATCACAAAGTAAAAACTGATTGAAACAAATCGATTGGGAAATCGATTGGGCAAGTCACAGGAACAATCCATTTACTAGGCTAATCGATTGACAAATCGATTGCGTAAATAATATTTCAAAAGTAACATGCCCTGTGACAAACACAATCGATTGGACAATCTATTATGAGAATTTCAATCATGTTAAGTTTGGTATCAATCGATTAGGTAATCGATTGAGCTAAACAAACTGGTAAGACCTTTTCAGAAACATACTACCAAATCGATTGGCACTCCGATTAACATGAAATAAGCTAAGTTCCTGTTTTAAACACAATCGATTGGCAAATCGATTGAAACAAATTTTGAAATCACAGGGAACTCTCAGTATGTGACCAAATCGATTATGTGTATTTGTGAATCGATTATGAGAGTTAGTGAATCGACTAAGTAATCGATTAGTGTGATTTTATTATTGGAACAAAACACATGACATCGATTATGCAATCGATTCATATAAGTCTACACATAATTTTCCGAAAAGTGTATTAAAAGAATCGATTAGGAAATCGATTAGTTTGTATAGTTTCAAGATTCAAGAAAAACAAGACTTGCGATAATCGATTGGCAAATCGATTGAGCCCGTTTTATAACTTTAATGAATCGATTGGTAAATCGATTTATCAGTTGTTTTTCAGAAACTATATAAACATTTTTCAATCTTTTTTCTCAAAATGACGACAAGAAAAACACTTGAATATACTTCAGAACACTGAAGAACTCTTAAGAATATTTTGATAACATTCTGATATTGCTTTTTCAGATCAAGACCAAAAAGATTATTCATAATCAATAAGAGAGCTGAAAAAGAATTCTTGAGAGAAAAGCCAATGATCTCACAAACACTCAAATGAACAACCAGATTATTGTGTGAGATACATTGATAAAGATTGAAGACAAACTCTGTACTTCTTTTATTTCTTTCTGTAAACAAAGTTTTGTAAAAAGAAACAACTGTGAAAAATCCATCATGAAAACTGGTGGCGATCTTCGTTGATATAAAGATCATCAAGAAGGAGCTGGACTTGATCTTGTGTGAGTTTGACGAGTGACTGCAAGGATCAAGGGGTTAAGCAATAGGAAAGAGTCTGAGTTAGATAGATAGGTTTCGAGGAAACTGGAAAATCTGTAAACAAGTCTCATTTCTTTCTATTGAAGAAAAAGCTGAAATCCAGTTGGATTGTCAGGACTGGATGTAGGCTGTCATATTGACAGCTGAACCCGGATAAACCTTGGTGCATTCTATCCCTTATCTTTTTACTTTTATCTTGTATGCTATTATAATTCCGCTGTGTATGAATCCGAATAAATCTTGCATTGTATGATTGTATGTTCGATCTTAATTGTATGCTAGACGTATTCTGTTTTCTATATTGTTTTAAATTGATAACGACTGTCATATTCTGTAGTAACGAGGTCATAATAATCAACAAAATTTATTTTAAAAAATAGGGAAAATTTGGGAAACTCTTTAAAAAAAGAAAAATGGTATTTGAAACCAAATTTTGAGTTCGAGAGTCGATTATTCCTAGGGAAGATATTAGCACCCTATGACATCCGTTAAAATACGGTTACATGTAATTAATTGTGCAAAATTAATGTTAACTTATATAAATTTATCTCTCATTTTTAAAATGCAAGTATAATTTTTTAATGAAAAATAATTTAATCATAAAAGTATATTTAAAACATAGAGAGAGAAAAAAATTATTGTTATGCTTGACAAGAGTGCGATCTTGCTCCTACGTATCTCCCGGTGCGATGGAGAAATCAAAGCTACGTAGTTCTTGGATATAAAATATTTGTGTGTTGGTTGCTTTTAGAGAAATGTATTTTGTTGGGAAAATTTTATGTGGTAAAAAAATTGTTGATTTGATAAAGAAATAAAAAAAAAAAGATCTCGAGTCTGAGAAATTGATTTTGATAAGTATATTTAGTTATTTATTTGGAATTAGTTGAGAATGTTTAAAATCGCAAAGTTGTCAAAACTCATGCGTCTTAAACTAAAACTAACAAGATATTGTATCTCAGTTAAGTCTATTTTATTTGTAAAAAAAATAAAAATAAATATGTTTTAGCGTTGAGATGGTCAGATTGTCACAACTTAGGTGTCATAAATATCTAAAATTAATAAGATGTCACATCTTAATTAATCTCATACAAATATTTTTATTTTGTTGTTGATAAAAAACCATTTTTGTTATAAAAAAAAATAATAATAAGGTTGTGATACGAATATTTATTTTAAAATACGAGTGTACAACTTATGGCTTAAAAAATCAAGGAAAAAATATTACTTTGTATACAACCCTAAATCATTAATAAAATATTACTTTGTGTTCATAGAAGATTTAATATCTGTTAGAAAATTAATTAAATTTAAAAATATTATACTTATTTTTAAAAAATAAAAATAAAAACTAAAAGCTAAGGACATAAATCTATAGAGAAACAAATGAGCTTAAAATCCAAAAACTAAATTTAATATATAATAATAAAAAATAAACAGAAGAAAAAAAAATGAAAAAATACTAAATAATATATATATATATATATATATATATATATATATATATATATATTCATATAACTAAAAGTAACCTAATTAGTAGTGAAGCTTGTGGAACGACGCTTTGGCTGAGAGGAAAGAAAATATGAACAAAATCCAGAAAATCAAAAGAGGAAAACGGCCGCATGAGAGGAAAAAATAGGGAACAAAATGCAGAGGACCAAAAGAAGAAAAAGGGGACTGCAGGGGAAGGGGAGGGATCAAGGGGGCCAAGCACGGAAGAACCAAAGGGTACGACGACGCCGAATGTTTGAGCTTTTAATCTTATCATTTTCTAATTTTTTTTTTTTTTGTTTATACCCTCACGGATCAGACATTATATTTGTATAACAACAAAAAAATTCATTTTTCATTCATAACTCATTTTTTATATTACATTTGGATAATGATTATAACGTAAAGATGAAAGAAATACCTTAATCATTCTTCTGTTTGTTTGCTTGTTTTTATTTGCTACTAAGTTTCTTATTTTTTTCTCCTTTTTAAGTGTTTTTTTTGTACCAAAATCCTCTGCCCTTTTACTGATTTTCGAACTCAATTTATAGGCTAAAGTGGTGAATCTTTAGTTCATTAGATAAAATTAAGTTCTTGACTTTGTATGGTTTTATTGCAAATTTTACATAACATCATATTTTGAGTGCAAAAGTGGTACAAGTAATAATCTAATTAGTCTAAAATAAAATAAAATGAAGCAAATGACTGATTTGTAACATGTTTGTAGTAGGATGCTAACAAAGCAAGCTAAGATAAAGGAGTGGTTGTAGTAGGATGTTAATAAGGAAAGCAAGATAAAGGAATGTACACAATAGAAACAACAAGAAAAGGAAGAAAAAGATAGCATGCTCACAACTTTTTTTCTTTTATATTATTTTATTTTTGGTGTTAAATTAGAACATCTAAATAAATTATGTACTCAAAATTGAGTCAGATTTGTAAAATGATGATTTTTTTTCCAATTTTATAGTAATTGTAAAATATTTATTAGACATATTTGTTTTAGAGTTATTTTTAATTGATCGGACAAAATTGAGGTACTGCAAACTTACACCTCATAAGTCTCATCTTCATATTGTAGTTAAAGTCATCCAACAAAGTGGGCTTACTGGTCTATGTTTGAGTTTGTTTTTTTATTTCAAAATCTAGGGATTTTACGTGAACGCGGTTCTCGTACCTGTAAATAATTCACGTACATTTATGTGAAATGAATTCACATACGTTATTCAATTAAAGAAATCACAAATACTACGTGAACTCAATTCACGTAGATTCCATGAATTAAGATCACGTAAGCGTACGTGAATTCAGATCACGTAAGCGTACGTGAATTCAGTTCACGTACATTGTTATGCAATCTTAGTTCACTTACGCAAACTCAGTTCACGTAGATTCCTACGTAATTTTAGTTCACTTACGCAAACTTAGTTCACGTAGGTTCCTACACAAACTCAGTTCACTTATGCAAACTCAGTTCATGTACGCAAACTCAATTCTTGTAGGTCCTACACAAACTCAATTCACGTAGGTCCTACGCAAACTCAGTTCACGTACGCATATTGAGTTCACGATGTTGAAGTTGTTGAAAATAGAGGAAGAATGAGAATGGGGTGTGAGAAAAAAAGATGAATATGAAGTAGAAGATGAAGATAAAAAGATAAATTTAGATTTAAAAAATGATATAAATAAGCAAGGGAATTTTAAGTATTTTGTTTTTATGAAAAAATTGAGGAATATTGGTAGCAAAATTGTTTGTTTGGTAAGGTGAGAAATGAATAATCCATCAATTTATTTCTTAACCTGATACTCTTTTACTTGTCTTTAAATTATTAGAACTATTTCTCTTGCCAACCTACAAGTAAGGTAATTAAAATCTGAACAGACATACTAGTTGGAACAGGAACCAGGATCTAATTTGGTTCGTTTTGAATGTCAAACTGTTGGGTATTATAATCAGTATCCAAACCGGAAAACTGATAAAAATAAAAATAAAATCAGAAAAGTCGACAGTCTAGTTGGTTTTGTTGGTCTGACCGCATTTATGCCTTAAAAAAAAAGAAATAGACCAACACAAATGAGAAGACGAAACCTCGGGTCTTTTTATCAATCTTAATAAAATACAACTTGCTTGATTTCATAATTTTCAAATGAATTGACAATTTTGGAAAAGTTTGGATATTTTATAGTTACTTATTATGTCAATTGTCAATTCTTAGTCAATGAGATTCATGGTCAATACAAATTCATATTTAAGGATGGATATTACCCCCACTTTTTTTTCTTTCTTTCAAACAAACTCATATGATTGAAGTTTTTCTATTAGGAATTGTGTTAGGTCTAATTCCTCTTATTTTGACAGGATTATTTATAATGTCATATTTACAATACCAACGTGATGATCAATTGGATCTTTGATTAAGTAACATTTTTTTTCTGTATTGACTTCATATTCCTTTTTTATTTGTTTGTTTGAATCCAAATTCACATGAGATAAAATTCATATTTTATATTAGACGGTCATGCTATTATTTTTGTGTCATTCTCAATCTAACAAATCACACTCCCAAGAATTTGAACCTCCAACATCGGGTTTTGGAGACTCGTGTTCTACCAAACAGAACTAAGACCGCTTTATTTTCATAAAAAAAGTTAAAAAAATAATCTAATGCCAAAATATCTTGGATGCATATATACTCAAGATGGAAAACTATTCATATTAAGTATGTATGTCCAATTTGAACCGGTCTCTTGTTACTACTATGACCATAACTAATAGTTGGTGACAGCGATAACTAATAGTTGTACCCACAACAAATGTACTGCCAAGTTACGCTACATCCCTTACCATTGATTCACAATATCAAGTTACGCTACATCCCTTACCATTGATTCCCAATATCATAGTAAATAATTTTTCTCTTCTTTTCCACATTTTTCCATTATATATATCATAGATCCTTGCAATTTTTTTTTTAATTTATTATTTCTTATACTGTATAAATAAATGTCGAATTTGAAAAAGAATTATATTTCTATAGATACTATTCTATTTAATTCAATAAAAAGATAGAATATATAAATAATAACAATATAAAAAGTATAATAATAAGAATAAAAAATATAAATAATAATATATATTAAGTAATATGAAATATAATTAAAACATCATAAAATTAAAATCAAATTATGAATTTCAAAAAATTCATAATATAGTAAATATAGTTATTATAATATAATTTGAATTAAAAAATATATATAAAAAGAATGCTCTATAAATAAAATCTAATTAACTGTTGTACAATTCAAATTGAATTTGGACTTCCCCGACAAATGCAAGTAATTATTAATATTAATTAATATTAATTAATATTAAAAATTTATTCATATTTCTGTATGTAATTATGTACGATAAATTACAAGAAAAAGTTAAGGAGGATTTGAAATGTGAGATCTAAAAACATTTCTCCGTGGCATCAGTGGCAAGTCCTTTATGGTTTGTGGCTCTAGCGGGTCTATTGATAGAAATCAATCATTTATTCTCAAATTTATCGACTTTCCCCTTTTTTTATTCTAATTATTGGTACAGGAAAGGGGTGATGAAGATTAGAGATTCAATATAAAAAAAATATATGTGATTAAATTCCTCTTCTTTAGTCTTTTTTGAATTAGACAATAATTTCTTTGGAAAAAAAAAAGGAGGAATGAATAAAGGTTTATTTGGCCTTAGTGAAACTCCAAGTTTTTCCGAATTTTTAATGGAATTGAATTAATATTTCAATTCATTGCTATTAATAATAGAGTGAGACTAGAAATCGAATTGTAATACTAGAGCCAAAGCAATAATATCATACAAGATACTTAAATGAAAAATGAAGTATTGTAACGTGATTTGAAATATAGTTCAGAAAACATGAAAGACTAAATCTGAAAAAGGCCAAAACAATGAACACAAACAAGAATGAGAGCATAAAGTAGAAAGAATGGGAGTCTTTAGCAATGTGCACTAGTGCAATTAAACCTTGTTACATCGGTTCCTATGTACATGTTAGATCGGTTACTTGTCCGATCTAACATCAAACATTGTAATAAATAATTAATTATAAAATCGGCTAAAATTACAGATGTAACAAGTCAAAATTCAAAATGGATTTATTACATCGGTTAAATTTGAACCAATTTAACAAGTCAATTCAAAATTGATTTATTACATCGGTTAAATTTGGACCAATCTAACAAGACAAATTCAAAATTGATTTATTAAATCGGTTAAATTTTAACCAATCTTACAAGTCATATTCAAAATTTAACTAAATTTCATATTTCCTTCATTATAGCACAATTAATAAATCAACTAAATATCAATTGAATCTTAACATGTCACAACAAATAAGTAGAACCATAACACTAATGTAATTATAGACAAAATCGAATTGAGCAGCAGTTCGAGCCCGCAGTTCCTTCAAACTCTCGCCTTCTTTCGCTCTCTCTATCACCTAAAAATAGTAAGGACCATTGTTTCTAAAATATATTGCAGTGTAAATAGAAATTATTGACACCACTTAAAAATTGGGGAAATTAAAGGATTGCCTTAGTAAAATTTCAAAAACCCATAACTTAGGTTCACTTACCAAATGTATAAATGGGTGCTTGAAAGTGCTATAAGGTTATTTTGTGCCTCCTGCTGAGTAACATACTCCACAAAAGCAAAATTATTGACACCACTTAAAAATTGGGGAAATTAAAGGATTGCCTTAATAAAATTTCAAAAATCCACAACTTAGGTTCACTTACTAAATGTATGCCATATAAATGGGTGCTTGAAAGTGTTATAAGAGCATTTTGTGCCTCCTGCTGAGTAACATACTCCCCAAAAGCAAAGCCTCTATGATTTCCAAACTTCATTGGAAACCTTAAGCTTTTAATCTGCACGGTTTGGAGTCATCAAACATGAGTGAAAGCTTTATAGTAGGTTACTGATTAATAAACTATCATAAAAGCTTTATAGTAGGTTACTGATTAATAAATTGTCATAATTTGCTTTCCATTTTGATTCATTCAACTCAACTATAATCCTAAACATCTTTATTTGATGCATCAACCACAAGTGTTTAAGATCACTATTGAAGGTTAGTAAAAATTCCTCATAATGTGTTGTCATCACTGGTAACAAATACATGATACATCAATCATAATTTGAACAGGAGAACGAATGAATAGTTACCAACAATTGGACCAAATTATCACTTTTCAAAGTATTTACCTGACCAAACGGGCTAAACAATTGTCTCAGATCCTTCTCTATTGCCTCAAAAGCAACATTTTTCACAAGCAACTTTTTTGAACTCTTGTCTTTCTCAACTCTATTTTATACTTTACCATCAGTCTTGACATGACAAAGTTGTAAAATGAGAGCATGACTGTCCAAAACAGTCCCCTAAACCCAAACCAAAAAAAATAAGTTAAAAACGCCTTTGTAAAACAACCAAAACTATAATTAGGATTTCAAATGAATATAGTATAGCAAATTTGCAAGCAGATTACACTTTCACATTTCAGGTCATAAATAAAATCATATAGATTAGCTCAATTGCACAAACAACCATCATATATGAATAATAAAAGAATATAAAAATAGTGTGAATAAGGGGGAAATTCATTAAATCAAAACTATCACTTAATTAAACTTAAATTCAATGTTCTTAGAGAGGCCATATACAACTCATAAATTAATATCTTAAATTAAAGTGATAACAACTTATGTAATAAGAACACTAAACAGGAAAAAGAAAGAGAGAATACGTAATAAGACCAGTACAAGACATCACCAAACACCAGTGCAAGTTAGAATAACAGATGAAAAGACATCACAAAATAAGTAATAATAACACTAAACACAGACAATGCCAAACAAGTAATAAGATGAAGAGACAACACCAGAACAACAAATAAAAGGAAACTCACAATATATGGAATTGGGGCATCAGGAAATTCAATCATTTTTTCTGGCAAGACCTGCAAAGCATCGCCGACATATTGTTAGACTTATCTGATAAAGCAGCAAGAAAAAATATGAAACCGAGGCTTTTTTAATCCACTGACTCACCGGGATCAGTAAACTCTGCCATTGAAACGGACGAATCATAGGTATAAGAGAAAGCACTGCTGCAGATAGGACACCCTGCATTGTGTCAAAAATTTCCAAAATGAAAGGCATGTTGTAACACCTAAATGTAGAAATCCAAATTAATCCACATCAACAAATAATGACCATTGATAAGTATTATTTTTTCTTAAATTTAGAAGGAATAATATTCTTTTCATATATTATTATGAGGTCACTGGACCTATATATATACATGAGCCAGGGAAAACGGATCCCTGTCATTATGGGATTGATCCTAAATACATAAACCTAATAATAGCAAGATACAACTGTTACAGAAGTACAATAAATATAAAACTGTTACAGAAATACAATAAATATAAAACTGGCTAAAATACTAAGGGGAATCACGGTTTTGACACTCCCCCTCAAGCTGGTGAATAAGTGTTTTCCATTCCCAGCTTGGATATAATTCCTTCAAAGTTAATGCAGTTCAGCCCCTTGGTGAGTATGTCTGCAAGTTGATTCTGAGTGGATACATATGGTGTGCAAATCATGCCACTGTCTAGTTTTTCCTTGATAAAGTGTCTGTCAACCTCTATATGTTTAGTTCTATCATGTTGCACCGGGTTGTGGGCTATACTAATTGCAGATTTATTGTCACAATATAACCTCATAGGTTCATCCCACCTTATCTTCAAGTCTTCCAATATAATCTTTAGCCATAGAAGTTCACATATTCCGTGGGCCATTGCTCGAAATTCTGCTTCAGCACTCGATCTAGCTACTACACTTTGTTTTTTGCTCTTCCAAGTTACTAGATTTCCACCAAGGAAGGTGCAGTATCCAGTAGTTGATCTTCTATCTACCACCGACCCTGCGTAGTCCGCATCCGTATATGCTTCAAGACTTACACTCTTGTTTCGTTTGAACAAAATCCCTCTTCCTGGGGTCCCTTTCAAATACTGGACAATTCTAAGAGCAACTTGTAAATGTGCTTCCTTTGGTTGGTGCATAAACTGGCTAACTAGACTTACAGCAAAAGCAATGTCTGGTCTAGTATGAGATAAGTAAATAAGTCTGCCCACAAGTCCCGACCCTGCGTAGTCTGCATCCGTATATGCTTCAAGACTTACACCCTTGTTTTGTTTGAACAAAATCCCTCTTCCTGGGGTCCCTTTCAAATACTGGACAATTCTAAGAGCAACTTGTAAATGTGTTTCCTTTGGTTGGTGCATAAATTGGCTAACTAGACTTACAGCAAAAGCAATGTCTGGTCTAGTATGAGATAAGTAAATAAGCATGCCCACAAGTCTTTGATACATTTCCTTGTCCACGGCAATATCCTCCTCCGCACTTCCCAACTTTATATTTGGGTCCACTGGAGTACTTGCTGGTCTGCAGGCTGTCTTCCCTGTTTCTTTAAGCAAGTCAGTAATGTATTTTTGTTGAGATATGAAGATTCCTTTCTTGGAATGGGCAACTTCAATTCCCAGAAAATATTTAAGTCTCCCTAATGCCTTGATCTCGAATTCCGTGGCAAGGCATTTACTTAGCACTTGCTGCTCCTTTTTGTCATCCCCACTAACTATAATATCATCTACATACACCAATAAAATTGTTACTCCCCCTGAATCTGAATGTTTGATAAATAATGTGTGATCCCCTTGGCTTTGTTTGTAGCCTAGACCTGTCATAACTTTGGTGAATCTTCCAAACCATGCTCTTGGGGATTGTTTCAGCCCATATAGAGCCTTTCTTAGCTTGCAAACAGTTCCAGCAGTAACCTGCCCATTGTAACCAGGGGGCAACTCCATGTATATTTCTTCTTCAAGGTCTCCATGTAAAAATGCATTCTTCACATCAAACTGCTGCAGGTCCCAATCATGATTTGCTGCTAATGACAATATTACTCTGACCGTGTTCATCTTAGCAACCGGGGGAAATGTCTCCAAGTAATCAACTCCATAGGTTTGAGTGAAGCCTTTGGCCACTAATCTTGCCTTGTAACGTTCAATGGTCCCATCAGCCCTGTATTTAATTGTATATACCCACTTGCATCCTACTGGTTTTTTCCCAATTGGTAGGGTGACAAGTTTCCAGGTCCTATTCTTGTTTAACGCCTCCATTTCCACATCCATGGCTTGTTTCCATTTCCTGTCAGATAATGCTTCAGATACAGAGGAAGGTGTGTGTGTGGAGTTGAGGTTTGTGAGAAAGGTTTTATGAGTAGGTGAGAATTTTTCAAAGGATAGGAAATTTGATAGTGGGTAAAGTGGTTGTTGGGTGCATGTTCTAGTTCTCTTTCTAAGGGCAATGGGTAGGTCTAGATTTTGGTCCACCTGTGCTTCTAGATTTGCAGAAACAAACTCATTATAATCATTGGAGTTTATAGGATTCGAAGGTGTTACCTCATGCAGTGATGATGGGTTGGATTCTTGGACATTGCCAGATTCTAGAATGGCTTTTTCTCTCCTTGAATATACCAGATTTTTCCCAAATTTTCCATCATTAGGTGCAGGTTCAGGTGCAGGCCTTGCTGTTAGTTCAGGTGCAGGTGTAGGTGTAGGTCCTGCTGTTGATTCAGGTGCAGGTCCTGCTGTTGGTTCAGGTGCAGGTTCTGTTCTTCTCTCAATTTCAGGGACAGCAATGCCATTTGTCCTAATTTCAGGTCCAAATGTCATATTTGGAAGCATGAGAGTCTCATCTTCCTCTCTTACATTCTCCCCCTGAAGATGAGGCTGCTTGAAGTAGCTCTCTTGTTCGTTGAAGGTGACATCTCTTGACACATAGAATCTTTTTGATAGGGGGTGAAAACATTTGTACCCCTTTTGTGTGGTAGAGTACCCTAAGAATACACATTTGACAGCCCTAGGGTCCAATTTTCCCCTTTCATTACTATGAACATGCACAAAGGATACACACCCAAATATTCTAGGTTGGAGTTTATTTGTAGGATCCAAGTGTGGGTAGAATGAGGATAGGACTTCCATAGGACTTGCATGGGACTTTTTGAGTCTAAGATTTTAGTGGGTAACCTATTGATTAGGTAGGTGGCAATAAGAAGAGCTTCCCCCCAAAATCTCTTAAGAACATGGTTTTGAAAAAGTAGAGCTCTAGTTTGATTTAATAGGTGTCCATTTTTCCTTTCTGCAATCCCATTCTGTTGGGGTGTGTTCACACACGAGGACTCATGGATTATCCCTTCCTTTTGGCAAAAAGAGTTTAATACAAGGTTAAAGTAGTTCTTGGCATTATCAGACCTAATTCTTTTGATACCGACCCCAAATTGATTTTTAATCATTGAGACAAACTAAAAAAACACGGAGCTAACTTCTGATTTTTGTTTCAATAAAAAAACCCAAGTCACTCGGGTACAATCATCTATGAAGGTTAAAAACCATTTAGCACCTGAGATATTAGGAACATAAGCAGGACCCCATACATCAGTGTGAACAAGAAAGAAAGGGAAAGGACTCATTTTATTGCTAATGGGAAAAGGTACACGCTTGTGTTTAGCAAGCTCACACACCTCACAATGGAGACTCTCCACATTTAAATTTTTAAACAAGGAAGGGAAAAGCACTTTTACAACTCGAAATGAAGGGTGTCCTAGCCGACAATGGTATAGTTGAGCTTTCTCTTTATTGGTCATGGTAGATTCAGATATGAGAGAGCGGCTCTTGGTAGGCAGATTAGGATCGTCCATGTAGTATAGGCCATTCCATTCTCTAGCATGTCCAATCGTCCTCCCCGAGTTCTTGTCCTGCAGTATACAAGAGTTGCTATGAAAAACAGCATTACATGAGAGATCTTTTGTGAGTTTTTGTATAGAAATCAGATTGGTGGACAGTTTAGGGACATGAAGGACATTTTTTAATGTTATGGATGGGCTTATTTGGACCTCTCCTTGTCCTGCTGCAGTTATAAGGGTTCCATCTGCCGTGGAAATTTTCTTGTTGCTAGGACATGGGGAATATGTGGAGAAGTATTTGGGTAGAGGGGTCATATGGTCAGTGGCTCCAGAGTCTAATATCCAGTAATGTGTAAATGGTGTATCTGAAACATTAAGCCCAAAAGAAAGTGGAAGCTTACCAGAATAAGTTAAGGAGCATGTACCTGTGGGCTTCTCCAATTTACTAAGGAGGGATCTGACCCGTTCTATCTCTTCATGATTCAGCTGGACAGATTCTTCACTTTGTCCATTAGCAATGTATGCTTGCCCTTGCCCTCCTCTTTTTGGAGGGCCTCCTTTCGGCCCCCATTCTCGGCTTGGGGGTTTTCCATGTAATTTCCAGCACTTCTCTCTTGTGTGGCGCGGCTTGTTACAGTGGGTACACCAGACCTCCTCGTGTTTTTTTTTCCATATTTGGAACACCACTTTTCCTCTGGTTAGCAACCATGATTGTTCCTCCTTCAACTATCATTGCAGAGCTTTCAGTGGTTGAGGTCTCCAGCATCAGTCCTCTCCTGCTTTCTTCACTCCGGATAATGGCTACCACTTCATTAAGCCCGGGGACTTTCTCTTTTCCCAAGATTTGGATTCGGACCTGGTCATATTCAGGATTCAAGCCTACCAAAAAATCATAGATTCTATCTTGTTCAATATACTCTTTAAGGATTGTTGAGTCTTCTGAACACTTTGCTTGTATAACTCGATAGTGGTCCAATTCCATCCATAGAGACTTGAGTTGATTGGCATATTCTGTAACTGATTTGTTTCCCTGTTTGGCAGCCACGGTTTTTACCTTTACATCATAAATTTGAGCAGCATCCTTGGCCTTAGAATAAGTTTGTTCTACTGCATCCCAAATTTCCTTTGCTGATTTAAGGAACATGCATGTATCACTGATTTCTGGGACCATTGAATTCCATAGCCACGCCATGATCATGGAGTCTTCTTCGTCCCATGATTTGAACTTGGGATCTGTTTTATCAGGTGCTTTATCAGTCAGGTGACTGACCTTTCCTTTTCCTTTCAAGATGGTCCTAATGAGTTGAAACCATTTGAGATAATTCTTCCCATTTAACCGATAAGCAGAATGAACATTCTGCAATTCTCCAGCAGTCTGGGGTCTGTCCCCAGTTTCCAGAATAGGATTCATGACTTCATCCATGATCAAGGAAGAGAGGGTTGCGCTGCAATGAAGGCTGCAACAATGCTTAAAGGTAGCGCAGCAATGAAGGCTGCAACTTAGGGTTTACAGGCACTGAGGGTTGCGCTGCAATGAAGGCTGCAACAATGCTTAAAGGTGGCGCAGCAATAAAGGCTGCAACTTAGGGTTTACAGGCACGGTCAGAGGCTCCCAAGGATCAGGAGCTCTGATACCATCTTAAATTTAGAAGGAATAATATTCTTTTCATATATTATTATGAGGTCACTGGACCTATATATATACATGAGCCAGGGAAAACGGATCCCTGTCATTATGGGATTGATCCTAAATACATAAACCTAATAATAGCAAGATACAACTGTTACAGAAGTACAATAAATATAAAAGTGTTACAGAAATACAATAAATATAAAACTGCCTAAAATACTAAGGGGAATCACGGTTTTGACATTTTTAAAAAAACTTACCAGATTTGGGCACACTATTACAACGTGTTTTTCCAATAACACTATTACAAATTGAATTTTGGTGAAGAAACTCTAGCTGCAATACTTGCAGCATCCAAAAGAGCGCCATCATATTTGAACTCAATACAGTCATAAGGGTTTGAATGTATCATAAATCCATAACCAAGAAGGAAAAGATCATTGCTTAAACATCCATAACAAAGTAATAAAGGGTCATCCTCATTGATTACAGCCACAACCTAAGGCAAATATGGAATTACACAACAAAGATAAATCAATAATTGTTTCTAAAAAGCAGAATTTGTTATGTGTGTGTATCTAGGAAAGGGGTCATGCATGAAAGAGTATAAGAAAACCTGCCTTCACCCGCATCTTAGTGCTACTAGTCTCTTGTTCCTGAACAATTCTAGCATTCAGATTGAAACTATGATTACACATGTCAATTAGAGGGAGCATCATGGGTATGTCAAAGTTCATCCCATTTGATTGCTTGTTACCATTTAACCAGAATTCTCTAGATGAGACTGCTGAAATTGCCCACCCAAGAGACGACGCATCGACTTCTTGGCTACCAAAAGGATGCTTATCTGGTGCAAGACCGACTAATGCACGCTTGACTTGTTGCTCAAAGTCAAGCAGAAACTGACATCTTTTGTTTACCTGTCTCGTGATTCATGAATTTGTTTAATACTGACCAAAACAGAACTACCAATGTAAGCTTAGCTCTTAGTAGTTAGTAATAATAACTGAATATGCTCACAAAAATCAATGTTATTGTTATGGGGAAACCAATATTTAACATAAATTAAAAGTAAACAATTCAAACATACCCCTTTCTTTCTCAATGAACTATTTGAATCGAACTGTCTAATTATTTGCTTCAAGAGACCCCATTTTGGGTCGAGTAGAAGCTCCCTCCCTTCTCGCTGCTTTGTTATGTTAGCAAGTATGGAACCAACATGTTCAAAAGAGCCATCTAGAAAAAAACAATTTGATGAATCAACATGACAATAATCAACAACGTCAATAGTACAAATTAAAATGACATTTTATAGTAATACAATTTGCAAACTATGAACACCCAAGTTATATGTTTCCCTAAAATATTTATCTCCGTATTTTAAACATATTTGAATATTAACCGTCGAGTAATAGGGGCCTCAGCTGCTCGGGTTAGAAAAAAATTGTTTGTAATTCAATAACACACCAAGATATCAAACAGGCCACAATCAATAGAAAGTAGTCTATGAACACGCGAGGTTTAAAAATAAAGAAACAACAAAGTATTTAAAATAAAATAAAGATACAGAACTTTGACATTGCAGATGAAACAATTCAGCTACATTTGGATTGGTTTATGAACTACTTATTTGAGTTTATCTACTCCCACTAGCGCCTGACAAGGTGTTTGGGAAAGCTTATGAAAACAGCCTATCACATGTCTATAAACCGTTTTTAGCTAACTTTAATAAGCTCTCAAAGGCGGTATGTAAAAACAGCTTCTACTAGAAAATAGTTAATATAAAAGAGTTTGATCATAATTTATCTTTGCCTATAGAAATAACTTATACATAAGTGCTTATATGATAAGCGTTTATTCTATAAGCATTTAATTAAGTTGGCTATCCAAAAAGATCCTTAGAGCATAGTTATACTTAGTTCAAAAGGACATACCGTCATTCTCATGGGTGGTTCCACAAAATGATCTCACAAGCTTCATAACATATAACCCACGCACTTTCTCATTTTCAGTCTAACAACAAGAGTAGAATAGTGAATTGATAGCGAACAAGGGAAAATCAACTTAACTTTTTTCCCAACACAACAAATAACAACATCCCATCTACAATCTTTAACTTCATAAATTCCCGTAGTTTCAAGGGAAAATAGGAACAATGTAAGACTGTGGAAGATTACTGTGTAAGATTGTGGAAGATTACTTATATATCATCAAACCTAGTTTCATTGTCCATGGTTCATCTGCCAAATGCTACCACAATATCCAATCAATTCAACTTGTTGAAATTCAAAGAGTACAAATTAAGTTAATAATGAATTTAAAAATAGAGAAATGAAATTTACCAAGAACGTGGTTGGTGAATTGAAGCAGGAGAGAGTTGGAATCGGTGAAGTGTAAAGGAATGTGTTGAGGTAGAACAATTAGGTCAGTTCCGATTGGGATTTCTTCGCTAACGATTAACCCTAGATCGTTGGAAGAGTCGAATTGTGATATCCCTAAATTTAGCTACTATTGTCTATCTCGGTATCTATTTGTAATTATTTTGGCGCGTTTGCGGGAGGAGTGTTTGGTAGCATCGAGAAGGAGAAAACCCATTTTGAGAGCGCGATCGATGAGATCAGAGTCGGTAGACATAGATTGAAGAAGATTCTCGAAGTAGAGATCAAGGGAGAGAGAAGGAAGGTCAGATAAGGAGAGGAATTCATGGAGGATATGCTCCACTTCCATTTTAGACAGCTGAAGCATGAAGGAAGAAGAATAGCTTTCGCGCGTGTTTTCTATTATTTTAGTTAATTTATAGATTTTTTTTAAAATGTTTTTTAGATCGATCTAATATAACATATCTAATAAAATTTGTGTATATTAGACCAGTTCAATTAGAACACATCTAACAAAGTTTACTATAATAACTAATTTGCCACTTCCCATTTTTCTTGTGTTTTATTATGAATTTATGACCGTTAATCATTTTAGAATATCGTATCATATGACATGTTAATTAAAACATGTTATGTCTCCATTTTTTAATTTAAAAATCAGAGAGATGGACCATAATTATTGACTTTTAAAATAGATGGACCAATTACAATGAAGTCTTTTTCATTTCTTAATTTTTTATCGTAATGTACATTTTTTAATCTTTATAAGTATTTCACCACTAATCCCTTCTTTAAAATTTCAATAATAATATTTTGTGATAGTAGGAGAAAGATTGGTAAAATGATTTCATTTTTTAAGCAATACAATAATAATATGAATTTATTTACGTAGGTTGAGTCACATATTTGATTGATCTGAACAATCTTCCAAATAA
The DNA here is from genome assembly GCF_000331145.2 of Cicer arietinum. NCBI lineage: Eukaryota > Viridiplantae > Streptophyta > Magnoliopsida > Fabales > Fabaceae > Cicer > Cicer arietinum. The sequence continues at coordinate 25,351,240 of NC_021162.2, read as the reverse complement.
TCAACAATGTGATAATTCAGAATATGAAGTTATTGATATAAGTAACGATGACTAGGAATCAAATACTATTGAAAATGGTTTTGAACCTTTTGTTGGACAATATTTTCTAAGTGAGGAAAAATCTTTCATATATTTATGAGAATTGTGCCAAAAGGAGTGAGTTTTCAATCCAGAAATGTCAATTTATTAATAAAAATGGGACGATACATAGAAGAAATTACTTTTGTCACCATGAAAGATTTCCGGATAAAAAAAAATCATGATCCATCTAAAGAACAACAAAATAGACATTCTTCAAGGTGCGGATGCAAGACGAACATGACAATCAAATTGCAAAAAGCCTTTGATATTTTTCCAAAAGAATGGCAGGTTATTGAACTTATATCCAATCATAATCATGATTTACTACCTCGAGATCAAGTGTGCTTCCATGCATTTTACCGCAACATTTCTAAAGAAGACGGAAAGAGAATTTTGTTATTAAAAGAAATTGATATTTCAGTCCAGCAAATAATATGTGTTATGGAGCTTGAGAAAAATGTAAAGCATGGAGATCTTCCATTTCTTCAGAAAGATATTCATAATTTCTTCAATAAGATTCACCAATATAAGTTGGATGGTGATGCTAATGATCTTTTACAATTTTGCAAGTGTGCGAATATGAAAACTTTTGCTTCCATTTTGCATTTATTGTGAATAAAGAAAATAGACTAAAGAATATATTTTGGTCTCCACCTCATTGCTTTGAATTGTACAAAGAGTATGAAGATGTTCCATTTGATACTACTTAGACAGTGAATTCTTATAATATGATGTTTGGCATTTTTGTTGGAGTTGACGATCATGGCCAAAAAATATTGTTTGGTTGTGCACTCATTCAAAATGAAACAATGTCTATATGCAAATAAAATTATATAGAGATATCATGAAAATGATGCAGATGCATAATATTTCTTTTGTCATTATCAAAAACGGTGAAATTATAGAATTTATAGTAAGTCAAACATACACAAGGATCACAAGAGGGATAAAAGAAACGGTCACGCTACATCCAGATGATTAGCATAAATTTAAACGAAAGCTCAAAGGAAACAGAAAAAAGCAAAAGTAAAGAAAGGGTAATTTCATTAAAAAAAAAAAAAGATAACGATAACAAAGACATAAAAAAAACTTAAAGACAAGCTAATCCTAGACAAGTTCCAGAGACATCAAATGACACACCACATAAGTTCAACTTCTTCCTCCATTTAAGAGATGATAAGATCCAACTTATGGTCGACTTCTTGTGCAATCCAGGCTTCTAGTTGTTCAAAAAGAATATCACTCACGATCGAGGTAATTTCAAATGGTGGGATTTCCTTCTTCTCGGTGGACGAATGTGACTTCCTTTTCCTACTAGAAGATGAACCGGAATCCATAATAGATGAGATTGAGAAACATAAAAGAGTGAATACAAAAATCAGGGATGAAGAAAAAATTGAAAACACACAGGTAAAGGGGAAAGAAAATATTTGAGATATTAGTAACCAGATTTCTCGAGAAAGAAAATGAAAACATTTTTGGAAATATGAGACATAATGAGAGGGCGTAGAGGAAAACGAAGAGTGAGACAGAGTATGATAGATACTTTAGAAAACGTGGGACAATTTAAATGCATAAGACAAAAAAGGAGGGAGGTAAAAAGTCGTGGTTGAGGAAAGGAAGAAATTAATTTTTAAAGATGAAAAGAAGGAAAGGAAACGAGTTTTTTTAAAAAAATAGCGGATAAGAAAAGATTTTTTGAAAGACATGGGAGAGGAAGAGAAAAGACAATTGAAGGAAAAAAAAAGGAACAAAAGAGAGGATAAAACTGGAAGGTCAAAAAGATGATAACGTTTATTCAACTCATAACTCACATTACACTTGCAACACATACATATTCCATTTTGCAACACATACATATTCCATTACAACTAAAATACTTATTACAAAAAGGCTTTAAAAGAAAAACAAAAGTCCTAAGGAATTTCTAAGACTATCTAAACAAGATCCATTAATTTATATTACATATTAGGTTTGAATGATCAATTCTTAATACATAAGTAAACTAAATTTATTTATTTAAAATATTCGTCAGTAAAAGTTGTCCTTATTTGAACTTTCATCTCATGCAGTGAGAAAGAAGTTTTCAAATCAGGATCCTACCTTCTGATTTGTCATATGTAACTAACGAAAATGAGATAATGCAATCTTCTTTTTTTTATAATCCTTTTGACTTGTCTGGTAGGACTTTCTTTAACTATATTTGTATATATAATATTTCAAAGATAAATCTTTGATAAAATTGTAGGTGTTCAACCATTTCTTTGTTATTACTTTCAAATTTTTATCTAATCTAGAAGATTTAACCAAAATGAGGCGCAAGTCTTTCTATGCTCTTTTTCTTACTTCCTCCTTGTACTTAAGGTGCTTATTGAAAGAAGGAGACATTAATACCCAAGGGTTCTACAAGGTGAACCTTTGAATGCATTTTGTGGATATTCTTGTATAATCCATCTTGTTGACCGTAATTCACAAATGTAACGAATTCAAGATTTCCAAACATTTCACCATTTCAGTTAAGCATTTCATGTTTTAAGAAAATTATGAGGTCTTTCTAAGAGTATAGTGTAACAAGATGATTATTTAGGAAGATAAAGACTTAATAAATAATGAGATATAGAACTGGATTTTCCTAGAGGGTTTCAAGTTTAAAACGTTTTGGATGATAAGAGACAAAATGATTTGGGAGAAAAAGATTTTAACGAGAAAAATGATTTTAAAAAATAGTAGATGGGAGAGAGGTTTAAATAAGTATTGAAGAAAGTTTAAAAACATAGATTTTAACGAAAGTGAACAAATAACTATTTTCAAAAACAATGTAAGCGATTAGAGCAAGGACAAGACAACATAGACCAAGGCATAAGGGACAACACAGACACACGATAGGACAAATACGAAAATACAAGCACGTAAAACAAAAACATATAAGGTAAGACAAATCAGCGCACATTAAAATAAAGTACAAGATACTTGACGATGAGAGACTAGAGTAATTTAGTAAATATATCCTTTCACGTATTTTACTTGAGGTTGTTGGATTTTTCTATTAGATTATCATCTAACCAGAAGCAGAGTTATCTTGGTTATGAACTTCCTTCTGAATCAACAGATGCAATCATATTTTCTATTTCTTTAATTTTGTATATATGAGTCTCAGATGATGAGTTAAGCATGCAATACACCATAGGCCAAATATGAGTCTCAGATGATGTGTATTGATATGACCATGAGTGTGACTGAATGATGAGATAATTAAACTCATTTGTTGTATTAACTTCTTTAGCGGTGACATCAGATGTTGGTCTTCCATATGAGAGTTTTGGTCCTTTACATGTAGATCAAGATTCTTTGAGGATAATATAGTTTCCTAATCATTTCAAATACATCATCGTTGTTATGATGAGGATCTTCGACTTGTTGTCGTTTGACGTTCCAAAAAGATGTTGAGTGAGAGGTTGCTTTGCTCACCATTTCTTCTAAAGAGTTCCTTGCTCATTTGAAGAGATATCCTAGATCATTGAAGTTTGTAGAAAACTTCTCCCTAACTGGTTATACTATTTATTGAAATGCATCATAATGTTTCCATTACTTTGCACTAACAATTTTTTGTATTCACTAATACTTCTTTATATCATAGGATAAAAATTAATATTAGTAAGTAGACTCTTCTCACTTATTAACTCATTATGCCTTATAAAAAACATATGAGTTCATTAAAGAGTTTCAAAAAGACACAACAAGAAGTCATAATAGAATGGAAAGAATTTTTTAGAACATATAAAAAAACAGATCTTAAAAGAGGAAATACACACAAAAAATTAATTTGTTGTTCAAAAGAGAGTTGATCACACGATGAAGTATTTCCTAAGACAATTTTAATTTAATAAATTATCTCTCATATAGATATGACTTTAAGATGATTACTCTTTTTCAATGGACATAGTAAAAATCCTTATTCATGTCTGTTCTTCTATTTGAATATTCACTTGTCTCAAAACACAAATTTTGTTTTACTACTCAAAATATCACTGAAGAGTGATTTACGTAAGGGCAACTTTAACACAGAAACTCTTTTCCCTAAAGTAGATAAAATACCTCTTTAAAAAAAACTTTCGAAATGAGATGAAATTGAAATTTGAGAAATAGATGTTTTGTAAAAGCGCTTTATATATTTTTCAAATGACAATTATAGTCCTTGTAAGTAGGCTTGTCGAAACAAGTTTTGGAAAAACAAATTTAAAGAAAATGATTGATTCAAAAGCATACACGATAAAGTGCACAATCAAGAGATCGCGCTCTGATACCAGTTGAAGGTGTTGGAAAACACAAGAAATAAGGTTGGAATTGTGTTTGACGTTTCTGAAAGCTACTCTGATTTCCTTACAAAAATTGTTTTTTTATTAAAACATTCAACTTACTTTTATAAAAAACAGGTTTATTTATAGGATTCTAACACTTATTGAGAGGATGTTACAAATCAAGTCATATATCAGTACAACTGTGTGATAACACTTTAACTAATTTACGTCAATTCTAATAACTCTCTATTGAGAGGATATTTCATTCATTCTTTTCTTTTAATGTTTTCTTGACTTTTTTAGATTTTCTTCTTAACACATAACATTTTTTATTTTCTCTCTCACTTTTCTAATGAATTGACCGAGTTCTTCTTAAATAAAAAGAATAAGTGTTCGTTGAGAATATTACCATATGAAATATTCAATCATCATTCAAGGCAAATCAATCTTTAATATGTATCCATATATATCTTCGTGAACGATTCTGCATATCTTGGTATGAGATCAGAGAAGCAGAACATACTATGATCATATCATATCTTAAAGATTTTCAAACATGTAGCAAATTCAAGATGTTTATCAAAAGATGTGCAAATGCTTTATCTTCTTTGGAGCATTTACTTTATTCAAGTTCTCAAAGCTTTATTAGTAGTTATCTCATAATTGAAATCATTGTCTCTTGGGACTAGACATGAATTGTTGTTATGACTTTTTATACCACATGCACCACATTTTGGGGGGTTTCTTGGTGCTTTTCCTCTACTTTGTGACAAGGATGCACCACCACATAATTTCCTTCTTAATTAACTTGAAATCTTCAATGTCCCTCATTGTAAGGATCATTAAATGTAGGTGTTGTTTGATCATCTCTAGCTATTACTTGCAATGTATTAATGTGTTTCAGATCATTTTAGTATTTGTACGTATAAATAAAAGAAGACTCGAATTGTTTTATACCATCATCCTACAAGTGCGGGCTCTAAGGAAAATAGGTAAAATAATATTAAAATTCTCTCTTGTATAAGTATCGAGAACATTTTCAAGAGAGGGCAATTGTGATTACAGAATACGTTCACCAAAAGATGATGTAAAATCAACCTCAACTTCTTTATACCTCATATATTTCACCGGTCGAAAAAAATGTTGCATAAAGTCTAATAAACAATCATTCAGATTGACATACTTGCAAAATTATGAGTGTATTCTCTCACATCGAGAAGTTGTTCGGAAGCCAACAAAAAAATTCCCTCTAATGTATGTTATGGCCAATATTGTTTGCTTTTCGTACAAAGCAAACTACCAGGTGTTTTCCTCGAGTCCTAAAACTGCAACAAGTTGAAACCATCTTCTCTCAAACTGAAGAACATAAAAATCACTCGACATGCATTGTTTGAAACTTGATACAAACTAAATATTTTTCACATTAGATGTTGCATTATGAATTAAATGCCAAGCACAAAGTCGATGATGTCTGTTTGAAAATATTTTCATTAGTGGAATTTCATATAGCAATATCACCATCAGTTGTATCAAACATGTGACTTTGACTCCCTAATGCTTCAAGAAGTGGTTCTTGTAACAACCTGTTTTTTTTTTAGACAAAACAAAAATCGAATTTCATAAACAAACAAAGACATACTTTTGGATAAATATTTAAGTCGTAACATAACGACAAAAGTCAACAATATTTACAAGTAGCGGAATAGTTTTTGAAATAGAAATCCAAAGTATTTAAACATCAAAACACACCGGGGATATGAGGCCTATCAGACATAGCTCATACCCCTGGGGTATTCTCGGCCGACACTTGTACAAAAGCACTTCCCCAAGAATTTTAACTCCCCCACGTCACATCAAAAAGTGGTACATGGACCCATCAAAATAAAAGTCTAGCTGACAATATGAGGTATAGGTACAGTCTTCCAAATTGAAATAAATACATCCATAAAAGAAAGACGTATATCCCCTATACAACCATCTAATCTGATCATGCTAATAAAAAACTATACAACTCGGGTGATCTCCACGCGCCCCACAAGATCCTTCTGACACAGCATCGGTCAGGTATGACTAACTACCTTCCCATCTTCAGGGTACTAACCGATAGGACGATCCTGATTCTCATCTGAGGGCAAAACCCAGATTTCCACAATAATTATAAAGGTGACCAACCAAAATTAACAAATATCACTTAGCATTTAAATTTTAAATGCACAAAATAACCTTTCATCTTAACATACTCATTGAAAGGGTTTTCATATGTCAAATATGCATAAACCAGTTGAAAAATGAAGTTTTTAACAAAACCTGCACCATCGTATTCGAATACAAGATCCTTGTATTCGAATATAGTGCTTTTTGTAAGTCAGTAGCAAAATCAGGACATCTGTATTCGACTACAACCTTCTTATATTCGAATACAATGTTGTTTCATAAGTCAGTAGCAAAATCAGGACATCTGTATTCGACTACAACCTTCTTGTATTCGACTACAACCTTCTTGTATTCGAATACAATGCTGTTTCATAAGTCAGTAGCAAAATCAGAACAACTGTATTTGACTACAACCTTCTTGTATTCGAATACAATTGCAAAAAATTGCAGAATTTAGTTTCGAAAATGGTTTCGCAATCAATCAACACTTACAAACAAATCCAAACAATCACACTTATCAATTTCGGCACAATCACAACAACAACTGAGTATACATATGCAATCATCACAGTATATCAAACATGACTCGCATGCCAAGCACCCTAATGCAATGCGTATATGCCAAAATGCATGAATTCCGGAATCCGAACCAAAACCCTCCTCGAAGGGGCGTAAATCATAATTGTACCACTTATCACAGGTCAGTACTAATTACCGAGGTGCCACCTATCACGGGTCAGCACGATTTACTAAAAAGCGTAAATCGTAAATGTACCGCCTATCACAGACCAGTACTGTTTACCGAGGTGCAACCTATCACGAGTCAGCACGATTTACAAAAAACATAAATCGTAAACGTACCGCCTATCACAGACCAGTATTGTTTACCGCAAGGATAAGATGAACCAAAAAATCACATGGCATCATCTTGTGACCCATCACGGTCACCACTATCACCATGACACCATCGCGGTCACCATGTACTATGAAATACATGAGCATACTCTGACTCTTTCCACAACAATTATTAAGTAAATGCAGATATTAAAATATTCCTCATTTTTAATACTCATTTAACACTAATGATTTTCAAATTCAACATAGAGCATACTTAAACATATATTTTCCACCACCACACATCAAATGTAATCCACAATTCACATTAAATTCGATCAATTCAAATTCCACAAAAACCACACCAATTTCAATCATCAATCAACCAAATATTTTCATACTTTCAAACATAAATGAAGCCAAATTAATTTTCACAAACCACACCTCAAACACATCAAATTTAATTTCCTCAAAAACATACATAAATGAATTAAATTCCTTTTCTAAAAAATCACACATCCATTTCACAAACTTCCAACTCCACAAATACACATATAGCATTCTATATGCAAGCTAAAAGTTTGGAAGGAGCCATTACCTTAACAGTAGCTTTAACAAGCGATTCCGACACTGCAATTAATTTCGATAAAATTTATGGTCGCGTCATCACTTCCAAAGTTTGTTCACTAGCACCGTAGCAGGAAGATGAGTAACTTTCCCTTCTATCTTTTCGCGAAATAAAGCTTAGATCTAGAAGAAATGTGGAGGTTTGTGTTTGACGGTTTTGAAAATCCCTAACACCGTTTTTCTTCGTTTTCGAATCAGAGAAGAAGAAAGAGGACGAAGAAAGAAAACGAAGGAGAAGAAGAAAGGGTTCGCGAGCAGGGAAGAAAATGCTTTATGTATTTCTTTTCCTTTCCTTTTCCTTTTTCCTTCCCACTCTCGTTGTAACTCAATTGATAGATAAAATTTTCAAAAACCCGAGATATTTTTAACAAAACTGCCCGGTATAAAATTCTTTGTAACATAAATAAATTATTCTTCGACAAAAGATTCACCGTACTTAATCTAATTTATTTATCGACGAATAATTTTAATTGGAGCATCAAAAGATATTTTTTGGGCATTAGACTCACAAAATATCAATAACTTGGATAAAAAGCCTCAGAGTTCAATACCAAATTACATAAATTAGAATTTAAAACAATGGGTCTTACATTACTACCCCCTAAAATTAGTTTCATCCTCAAAACTACGCGTCGATAAATAACTTAGAGTGTTGTTCCCTCATCTTGATCTCCAGTTCCCAAGTCTCATCTCCAATAATTGGGTTCCAAATCACCTTGACCAACGAAACATCCTTGTTCCTCAATCGCTTAATCTTCCTGTCATCAATTCTTACAGGTAATACTTCGAATGAAAAGTTATCCTTCAGTTGAATTGTGTCTGGTTCGATCATATGAGACAGATCGAAAAGGTATTTCCTTAACTACGACACATGAAACACGTTGTGGATATTGGACAATATCGGAGGCAAAGCAATCCGATAAGCAACGGGTCCAATTACATCTCATATCTAAAATTATTTTCCTCATATCTGTAAATTCTGGTACACAAATCCTACTATTACATCTCAAAATATTATCTGGTCCGATCTTAAACTCAATTGTCTTCCCTTGCACTATTAGGTTCCTCTTCTCTTGAATTAAGACGTCATCTTGAGAATTCACAATGTCTTCAAGTAGTCCACTCGAAATCTTAATCATTCTGAATTTCAAAATTCTTGGTGCAAACTCTACATTCAAGTATAGGTCTCTAAAAGCTTCCCACAACTCTTGTTGTCTAGCCATCATTGTTGAAGACACTGACACACTTCTTCTACTCAACGCATCCGCCACTACATTGGCCTTCCCAGGGTGGTACTGCAGTGTGAAATCGAAATCCTTAAGAGTCTCCATCTATTGTCTCTAACGCATGTTCAAATCCTTCTGATCAAGCAAATATTTCAAACTTTTATGGTCACTGAACACTGTGAACGTGCATCCATATAAATAGTGCCTCCAGATCTTCAATGCAAAAACTACAGCAACAAGCTCCAAGTCATGAGTAGGATAGTTTCTTTCATGAATATTCAATTGCTTTGAGGCGTAAGCTACAACTTTCTTGTGTTGCATCAGAACACATCCCAACCCTTGGCGAGACGCATCACAGTAAACTTCATATGGTTCTTTTGATTGCGATAATACCAATACTGGTGAGGTTGTAACTTTATCTTTAGTAACTGAAAATTTTCCTCACACTTCTCCATCCATGCGAACGGTTGATCCTTTCTAGTAAGTTGTGTCAATGGAGCTATAATCTTAGTAAAACCTTCAATAAACCTCCTGTAGTACCCTGCAAGTCCTACGAAACTTCGTATGTCAGTGACAATCTAAGGTTGTTTCCAAACAAGGATTGTCTCAATCTTTGTCGGATCCACAACGATTTCTTCCTTGGTTATCACATGTCCTAAGAAATTCACTTCTTCTAGCCAAAACTCACTTCGATAGATTGTCATACAATTGCTTCTCGCGTAAAATCTCAAGAACTTGGCGCAAATGTTCTCCATGTTCTTCCTTAGTCCTTGAATAAATTAATATATCATCAATGAACACCACAACAAATTTATCTAGGAATGGACTAAAGATTTTGTTCATGTAGTCCATAAATTTTTTTGGTGCATTGGTAACTCCAAACGGCATAACAAGATATTCATAATGTCCATAACGGGTTCTGAAAGCAGTTTTCTGAATATCTCCTTCCCTTACCCGAATCTGATGGTAACCCGACTTTAAGTCAATCTTCGAAAATAATGCGGCTCCTCTCAACTGATCCATTAAATCATCAATGCGTGGCAAAGGATAGCAATTCTTAATAGTTGCCTTATTAAGCTGTCTATAATCCACACATATGCGCGAGCTTCAGTCCTTCTTCTTAACTAGCAACACCGAAGCTCCCCATGGTGATACACTTGGCCTAATAAATTTCTTCTCAAACAAATCTTCAATTTGGCCTTTGAACTCATTTAATTCCAATGGCGACATTCGATACGAAGCAATTGAAATAGGTCCGGTTCCTGGGTGCAAATCAATGAAAAATTCCACTTCTCTTACTGGTGGCAATCTTGGAATTTCTGCTGGAAATACGTCCCGGTACTCATTGACAAACATCACATCCTCTATGTTCATATTTATCTTTGCCTTCACATTAGCCAAAGACAAAAACTCATGAGTTCCTTCTCTTAGTGACACCCCGAGTTTGTTAGCAGCTAGATACTTAACAATTCCTGGTTCGGGAAAAAGAACCAGTTTGCAAGCACAATCCAAGATCACATAATGATACGACATCCAATCCATACCGAAAATGACCTCGAGTGATTGTAGAGGTAAAAAAATCAAATTAACCAAGAAATCCTTATTCTGAATAGTTATTTGACAATGTAAACATGCATAATTTACTGTCAAAGTCTTAGCAGGTGTGGAAACAACCAAATCAAAAGGCAAAATAGACACATATAACTTCAAACGATTCACGCAATCCATAGCAATGAAGGAATGAGTTGCCCCCGAATCAAAAAGTGTAGTTAGAGTGTTAACTGCAATCTCACAGTCACGTTGAACCAAATTGCTAGATGGATTTCCAGCTTCAACACTCACACAATAACCGCGTCCTCTAGCAATAGGATGAGTAGCCCTAGTTACATTCACAACTGATTCCACCTTCGGAGCCGTGTTATCCCTTGCCATGTGCCCTGGCTTCTGACAATTGAAGCAAATGAGAATATTATAGGTACAAGCACTAGCATAATGTCCCTCTCCCCCACATCGGAAATATCGAACCACTTGTCCTAATTGTCTTCCGAAATTCTAGTTCCCCATGCGATTTTTCCCCCCGTTGTTATTTTGTGGTCGATTATAAGGTTTAGCAACTTGTCTTCCCTTGTTGTTCTGATGGTTCACCCGACTAGGCCCTCCTGAATTAAAATTCCCTCCTTGGCTAGCCCTCTTATTTTTCATATCCTCAACTTCTCTACATTTTTCCACAATAACTTGGAAACGTTGAATTCCCAAGGGTAAGACAGAGTTTTGAATCTCATACTTTAGTCCGTCTTGAAAACGATGACACATGAATTGTTCATCAATCTCTTCACGGAAAAACCTGAAATGCCTTGACAACGATTCAAACTTCGCGGCATATTCACCCATTATCATGTTCCCCTGATAAAGTTTTAGAAAATGATCACACAGTTTAGTCTTGGTACTCATCGAAAAGTATTTGTCTAAAAACTTCCTTTTGAATGATTCCCAGTTCACCTCCTCGTGAGTTGATCCCATCAACAAACTTGTACTCCTCCACCAATACTCAACATCCCCTAATAGCAGATAAGTGACATAGTTGACCTTAACTCCTGCCTGACAATTAATCATCTCAAAGATCTTTTCCACTTCTTGTATCCACTGATCTGGATTCTCATCACCCTTAAACTTGAGAGGATTGTAACGATGAAAATCTTATAATCCTCTTGACTCAGCAGCACGAATCTCTCTATCCCTCTTTTCTAGATCTCGTCGAGTCTTTGCAATAGTTTGGGAAGGACTAGAAGTAGCCATGTTATTCATAGCTTCCGCCATTTGGTCATCCCTATTGACATTGACTCTTGGAGTGTTATTCCTTCTTGGTGGCAAGGTTTTCCTATAAAACCATCATCAAGAAGAGTCTTAACACCACTTCAATTAATTCCAAAACTAACTTCCGACTACCTCAACACATAACAACTACCCTTGATCTGACAACTCAGACAAATTACCCCGATGCATGATCAGATAACGACTTCCAACCTACAGGTTGACCTACAATCTATAACCAAAAGCTCTGATACCACAATTGTAACAGCCCGTTTTTTTTTTATAAAAAAAAAAAAAAAACCAAAATCGAATTTCAAATATTAAGAAATAAATACTTTTGGATAAATATTTAAGTCGTAACATAACGATAAAAGTCAACAATATTTACAAGCAGCGGAATAGTTTTTGAAATAGAAATCCAAAGTATTTAAACATCAAAACACATCGGGGATATGAGGCCTATCAGACATAGCTCATACCCCTAGGGTATTCTCGGCAGACACTTGCACAAAAGCACTGCCCCAAAAATTTTAACTCCCCCACGTCACATCAAAAAGTGGTACATGGAGCCATCAAAATAAAAGTCCAGCTCACAATATGAGGTATAGGTACAATCTTCCAAATTGAAATAAATACATCCACAAAAGAAACACGTATATCCCTTATACAACCATCTAATCTGATCATGCTACAAAAAAACTATACAACCCAGGTGATCTCCACGCACCCCGCAAGATTCTTCTAACACAGCACCGGTCAGGTATGACTAACTACCTTCCCATTTCCAGGGTACTAACCAGTAGGACGATCCTGGTTCTCATCTGAGGGCAAAGCCCAGATTTCAACAATAATTGTAAAGGTCACCAACCGAAATTAACAAATATCACGTAACATTTAAATTTTAAATGCACAAAATAACCTTTCATCTTGGCATACTTATTGAAAGGGTTATCATATGTCAAACATGCATAAACTAGTTGAAAAATGAAGTTTTTAACAAAACTGCATTGTCGTATTCGAATACAGCATCCTTGTATTCAAATACAGTGCTATTTTGTAAGTCAGTAGCAAAATCAGGACATCTGTATTCGACTACAACCTTCTTCTAGTCGAATACAATGTTGTTTCATAAGTCAGTAGCAAAATCATGACATATGTATTCGACTACAACCTTATTGTATTCAAATACATTGATCTTTCATAAGTCAGTAGCAAAATCAAAACAACTGTATTCGACTACAACCTTCTTGTATTCGAATGCAATTATGGAAAACTGTAGAATTCTGTTTCGAAAATGGTCTCGCAATCAATCAACACTTACAAACAAATCCAAACAATCAAACTTATCAATTTCGGCACAATCACAACAACAATAGAGTATACATATGCAATCATCATAGTATATCAAACATGACTCGCGTGCTAAGCACCCTAATGCAATGTGTATATGCCAAAATGCATGAATTACGGAATCCGAACCAAAACCCTCCTCGAAGGGGTGTAAATCATAATTGTAGCGCCTATCACATGCCAGTACTAATTACCGAGGTGCCACATATCACGGGTCAACATGATTTACTAAAAAGTGTAAATTGTAAACGTACCACCTATCATAGACCAGTATTGTTTACCGAGGTGCCACCTATCACGGATCAGCACGATTTGCAAAAAAACGTAAATCGTAAACATACCGCCTATCATAGACCAGTACTGTTTACCGATGTGCCACCTATCACGGGTCAGTACGATTTACAAAAATGTGCAGTCTATCACGGACCTACACGA
>NC_021162.2:25305399-25337259 GCF_000331145.2 Cicer arietinum | reverse complement strand
TATTACTTAGGCTAAATTACATTTGTGGCCCCTTAACTTAATTTCATGTAACGTTTTAGTCCTTTATCTTTTTTTTTTCTCGAGTTGGTCCTTTATTTTAATTTTAAGTGACAATTTGATATTTTATGTTTTAAAATTTCAACAATATTATCCTTTTTTAGACAAAAATTTAAAAAAATCATCAAAATTTTCAACCAAAACCGATAAAATTAATAATCATCTTCAATATAATGCAAATTTTATCAAATCCATAACTTAAATATTCAAATACACTCATATTTTCATCTCCAACAACATCAAATAAATAATGAAAATATGAGTTTGTTTCAAGATTTAAGTTATGAATTTGATTAAATTTGTATTTTATTGAAGATGATAATGAAATTTATGGGTTTTATTTGAAAAATTTGATGATTTTTTTTGAATTTTTGTAAAAAGAAGGACAACATTGTTGACATTTTAAAACATAAAATATCAAATTGTCACTTAAAATTAAAATAAAGGACCAACTCGGGAAAAAAAATATAAAAGACTAAAACGTAACCTGAAACTAAGTTAAAGGACCGCGAATGTAATTTAGCCTATTACTTATAACCAAACAAATATCTAAATATCTAGATATTTATAAAAAAAAAATCATCATTTCCACATCACCTCGCATCACTTCTCAAACTATTTTGATAAAAATATATACTCTTGTCGCAACTCAATTGACAGATAAAATTTTCAGCAACCCGAGATATTTTTAACAAAACTGCCCCATATTAAATTCTTCGTAACATGATTTATTCTTCGACAAAAGATTCACCGTACTTAATCTAATTTATTTATCGACGAATAATTTTAATCGGGGCATCAAAAGATATTTTTGAGAATTAGACTCACAAAATATCAATAACTTGGCTAAAAAGCCTAAGAGTTCAATACCAAAATACAGCAAAATACATAAATTAGAATTTAAAACTATGTGTCTTACAGTTCTAGCAACTAAACGTATGTGGCATTTGTCTCGTTTCCAACAATAAGAGTTGCAAATACTATGTTCTGATTGTGGTGATTTATACCATAGAAAACCACAATTAGACACAAGTATTTATTTTTTTATATGTTGCATCCAAAGCCAAGACATCCCTAAAAACTAACTAGTCCTTTTGTCCCACACCATTCATCCAAAATAGGTGCTCCAACCTTCCTCCTTCGTCTATAGTATGTCTCTAAGAAAATATACAATCTTTCATGGGCAACTTATTTAGAAAATCAAATGTACATTTCACATCTGAAAAATTAGTATGCCTTTGCCTATATTGCTCGTCATACATGTCTCGTTATGAAAATCTTTCATTCTCATAATGTAACACCCCAAAATTTTCATATATATTATATATGTATCTTTTTAGTAATTGCTATTATTAAATTAATAATTATTCTATGTGTAAATAAATTAAATTAAATTTTATCACACTCTATTCTACTTAAATAATTATAATCTTCATTTTTTATTTAATTGTTTTGACGTGACAATTACATGGGGACTATTTATGATGTCATTATTTCATAAATGGATATTTTTTTATTTGATTAATTTCGATAATCATGAAATTGATGTGTTAGATATGTTTGTTTTATTTTGTTATGTGTGAGTGGTATTCTTGTCTTGCTTGATTTATTTTAGTTTATAAAATATTAGTTGAATTATTTAATTAAATTAGAATTTATATAAGTTATATCGTTTGTTAGTTTTATTTGCGACCAAAAAAGTATTCATTTTAGGAGATATTATAGAGTTAGTGAAACCAACCTTTATGTATAAGTGTTTTGAAAATTTTTTTGGTCCATCCTATAAAAACAAAAATTAGTGACTTGACTCATTCTTTTACTCTCCTTTATGACAAGATTTTATGACAATTCATGGTGTTTTCTTGACATAATGTGCATTAATTCATTTTAAACACCCTTAATTTATTTTTTAAAGGAAGATTATAAATTTAATTATAAGTTTTTTTTTGTGATTAAGAGATGACACAAAAAGACTATTGTCCTTTTTGTATCTCATGCATTCATCTCTTTTAAACTAAAATTATAATTGTCTACAAAAATAATTCTATGAAATTTTTGGTTTCGTAACTATTAGATAAAAAAATTAAAAGGGTGATGTGACAATCTCTAATTTATTTATTTAATTAAAATTAGTGTGTGACACCCTTCAATATTTGGTGAACTCTATTAGTTAATTCAAATTAACTCATACACATAAATTTCAATTGGCTTTGTAACAACCTAATAAAATTAAAGAAATAGTAATTATTGGTAGTATAATGTTGGAATTAAGTGCACTTCAATTTTAGACAAGAAATCAATGGTAATAGTGCAACGTAAATAGCTTATATGTTCATACGTTTCCATTAGGCATCTTGTTGTCACACCTATTTGTCATTCGTACACTCTCAAAATAATTTTCTGAGTCGTAAATTCCAATATCTATCGGTGTTGAATTCATTACTGCCTCGTGAGCTATTTCTCGTGCAAATTTAGAGGTGTTAAGAAAGAAAGCGCCTAAGGTAAGGGCTTTTCCCCATGCAATGTTAGGCTAGATATTAAATTAATAGTTTGTAAGATATTGATATAAAACTTGTTGTCTTAAAAGAAAAATATTGATTTTTAATTGCCTTAAAGAATTTAACTATAATATTTTATTTTTATGAGTAATATGTTTGCTTTGATAAACTTAATTATAAATTTCGATTTTTATTATTATAACATGAGTAATATGTTTGATGTCATATATTTGATGTAAAGTTATTATTTGTGTGTTGTTTATGTGTACTTAATTATAAAGCTATGATTTTTATTATGATCTCATGAGTAATATTTTTTTAGGATGTCTTTAATTTAAAGTTTCGATTTTTGTGCTATTTCATTTCAAAGTTTTGATTTTTAAGAAATCTATATGAGTCTTGGGGGAATTGGTGTAAAGTTTTAATTTTAATTATGATAACATGATTAAGTTGATTTTTGTGATGTGTTTAGCGGCAAACCTTGATTTGTGTTTTAAATAATATTATTTTTGTGGTTGCATAAGTGGCTTGTGATTTGTGTTTTGAATATTCTATCTATGTGGTTGTCTAAGTGGTTTGGTTGGTGGTTTGTATTTTAAATATTTTTATCTTTGTGGTTGCCAAAGTGGTTGGTGATTTGCATTTTAAATATTATTATCTTTGTGGTTGCCTAAGTGGCTAGTGATTTGTGTTCTAAATATTATCTTTGTGGTTGCCTAAGTGGTTGGGGATTTGTATTTTTAATATTGTTATCTTTGTGGTTGCCTAAGTGGCTTGTGATTTATGTGATTATCTAATTGGGGGGTGGTATGTATCTTTGAGCATCATTATCATTTCATGACATATCATATGCATCTTTGTGGACGCCTGTGTGGCTGGGTTAATTTTTTCCCCTTGGTATGGGGGGCTTCTGTGTGGACGCCTGTGTGGCTGGTTATATCCGGATCATATATGTTTAGGAGCATGCATGACTTGATCTAATTATTTGCTATACGATTGATACTTGATTTATTTAGATATATTCTATGACTTTTGATACATCTTTAAGAACTGTTAAAGAATCAATTTTTTTAAAATCTTTTATTACGAAAAGATTTTATATTTATATTTTATGGTTGTTAATTTATTATTTGGTTTAATTTTGTTGTGGGATGAACTGACCCCTTACACCAATATTTAGGTACTAATGATATCAAAAGTCGTATGAATGATGTTTGATTGGTGCACGCGCGTGGGAAAATGAGACATTTACTTTAAAAATAATATTTTGTATTACTAAAAATTTTGTCGTACATTGTAAAGTTATTTACTTTTTATTATTGACTTTTAATAGAAATGCGGAAGTGAGATTTCATTTGCTGGTAAATAATTGAATGTAATTAATTTCAGTCAACCTTGTTTATTTTGAATTTCAATTAAAGAGACTTTATTTTATTTTGGAGCATAAGTGAATATTGATCTAATATCTGGATATATTAATTTTGCAAATAAATGAATAAATAATATTTTAGTAAATTGCATTACATTCTTTTACAAAAAAAAATATCAAGTCATTTTCTGACGCATCTTTAAATTATTACATGATGAACTACTTCAAAAAAAACAAATTTATAGTTATTTCTAAAAGAAAACTAATATTTTTAAGTAATTTTTGGATCAAAAAATTTGGGGCGTTACACATAACTTCTTGCCTAATGAGCAAACAAACAATAAATGTGTCAAATGTTCATGCTAACGTTCTTCATTATGTTCTCCTGATACTTGTCATACTCGCCCATTTATCTAGATGTGTAGGAAGCATATATGTGAACACTTTATCTACGAAGGATGGTTATGAACTTCACTAAAATATTTGATGTACCTTTGTCCACTATTTGCTTCAACGTGTACCAGACGTCTAACATCACAACCACGTCGAGACTTTGACTTAGGTTTTTGTTTATGATTCAAATTCTTTTATTTTTCAACTCTATAGCCTTCTCTATGGCACACACAAGTTTGTTGTGTTATTTCTCCATACAAATTTCTCACTACTCTATCTTTCCTACTAACAAATCTTGTAGTATTGTCATAAAACGACATAAACACAAAATTTAAACTACATGGATTGATTAGAGTTCCCTATAATATTTGGACAATGTTTTCGAGTATGACCAGTTTACCGACATAGTCTGCATTTTCTTGACACTTTTTCTCTAGCGTCCATTTCAGTTCTAATACGAGTACTATTTGGACGACCTTTTTTAATTCTCCGCATTTTAGGATTGTGATACAATGTTTCACTTTCATATGTGGGCCAATATCCTTCATTGGGTATAAGTGGAAACTCTTGTTTGTATATGTTGATTACATTAACAATCTTGTACACATCAGGTAGATGCACTAAATAGTTTTGATGAGCGTACGAACATGGAGCTACGACATGTGAACAAGGCACGTGTATAGCCTTAAATTTTCCACAATCACACCATTTGCTTTGAAGGTTGACTTCAAAATGACCAATTGATCGCACCTATCTTGGGTTTACTATTTCATGCACCATGAAAGAATAATAATTTCGGTCAAATTGCATGACTTGGTGAAGTATTAGATTTACCAACTTCATATTTAATCTTGTCCATGCATTCATCTGTGTATACTCGACCATAAGCTAATGATGTTTGATATTGTTGTCCCATTTCTTCATATAAAACTCCGATCTATAGTATGTTGATTGTACCAAAACAATGATTGGGAGATTGCGTATACCCTTGAGCACTACGTTGATTGACTCGGAAATGTCTGTTTTCATGTGTCCTCATCGCCGACCTTGAGAATACGCCATAGTCTATTGTTTTGGAGGAATATTATTGACCCATCTTAAAGCCTATGGATTTGCCATCTTGAACGATGGCTCACTTAATGCATATCCTGTTATAAATGATGTGAAAATTATCAAGTATTATAAAGTGATAAGTGGAAAATATACTAAGAAGAATTAGATCATTACCCATACAAACAAGTTTTCTTTGAAGTTCCTTGTCCTTGAACTCTCTCATGAAATTTTGTGCAATGTGTCGGATGCAGTACACATGTGTTGACAGAGGATCATGCCAACCATTATTTGGATTATTATAAACACTTTTGATGGATTCGTGTCTATCTAAAATCAAACAAACGTTGACTTGAGGTATGACGTACCTTCTTAGATTTTTCAAAAAAAAAGCACCAAGCACCCCCCTGTCTCACCTTCCACAAGTGCATAAACAATGGGAATTATATTTTTGTTCCCATCCTGTGCAATGGCTAGCAACATAGTCCCTTTGCACTTGTCATACAACCAAGTTCCATCCACTGAGACAAATGGTTTATAAAATTTGAACCCAGAGATGCACAGAGGGAAAGCCTATAGTAGTCGTTTGAAAATTTTTGAACCCTATAATAAAGTATTATCAGAATATGCAGGTGATACTTTCATTTCCATAATAGTTCCTGGAAGAAATTTTTGCATAGCCAACAACCACCTTAGAAGGTCATTGTAAGACTTTTTCCAGTTCCCATAAATCGTTTCGATAGCTTTGTTCTTTGCCATCCATGCCTTTCTATAGGTGATTGTGTAGTTGTATCGTTCCCGAAAATATGCAATGGTCACATTCACTTTAATTGATGAGTCAACTTTCAAAAGCGACTTTATGCTTTTCGCATATGATGTTAGAGTCAAACATGGTATGATCCTGTGACATAGAGGAATTTGTGAAATTGTGGGGACCCTTCAAACGACCAATCACCCATTGTTTACTTTTTTGGCTTAGTGAAGCCTTAAACAAGTATTGTGGATTCACGCATTTAATTACATACGTGTATTGATCAGATTGCACTACACAATAATTAAGTGAGTGTTTTATGTGGTAGTGCTTAATTGCAAGTTGACAATCTGGTTTGCTATTAAACTTCATTCCAATCTCAAGAGATGCATCTAACTTAGGTGGTTCATTAGAAGACATATCAAATTCAAAGGATTGATAAGCATAATCCAAGTTTAGATTACACATGAAGAAGACAATCGTCGACTATGCTTTGCATCAATCGAAGAGGAATTATAGTGTAACACGTTCAATACTTGTTATAATACACCTGAGTCCGCTATCCAATTACTTAATAATATGTGTCAATAAAGCTTTCAGATTCCAAGCTTTGAGAATGCATATACTTTGTTGAATCCAATATTCAATTGGACTCAAGGTGGAAGTAGTTATTCTACAACACTTCCTCGTAGACATCCTCGACAGCAAGAAGATGGAGATCAAGAAGAACAAACTTGTGATGCACCAAGGCGTCGTCAAAATCCTGTACGTGTGAGCAAACCTCGACAATGTAGTACTGAAGACCACCTTCGACATTAATTTTATCGTAATTTTTTAAAAATATGTGATGATTTTTATGAATGAATTATATATATATTTGTTAAATTTTTTGAAAAAATGTCTAGAAAATGCGGACTATGTCGGTTAGCTGGTCATACTCGAAAACATTGTCCAAATATTATAGACAACTCTAGTCAATCTATATAATTTAAAATTTGTGTTTATGTATTTTTATGAATTATATATATAAAAATACATAAACACAAATTTTAAATTAAAATAACAAGTCATTTATAAGAAAGTTTGTCATATTTGTGTTTTATTTTCAAAATATGAAAGTCATTTATAATTTATATATAAATATTTCAGGTGAAAATCATGCACCCCACAACACCCTTTTGAAAATTAGTTACACGTATTTATAAGAGAGAATGAATATATTACTAATACTTTTTTTATATAATAAAGAGACAAAAAACCAAAAAATAAAAAATAAAAATAAACAACACAAAATTAAATGTGGAGAATAAACTCCCAAACAATTAGCATAAACAAAATGCCTATAACCTATACGAGAAGTTGATGACCATACTCGAATATCTTTCAAATATAAATAAAATTTAATAATTTTACTTTATATCAAAAAGATCTTTTAACATAATAAGTTCATATACAAAATAAAAAGAAAACATAAATAATTTAGAAACTACCACTGAATTTTGATTGTGTCAGATTATCAATACATTGTAAATTAATTTACTTAACTTTTTCGATGAATAATTATCTTACTTAGAAATCTTAAATAAGATTCTTAAGATGTTAAAAGTTATTCTTTATGAAAAATTACTCTAAATAATTTTTCATTTAGAGTTTTATTTAATCTTTTTTAAATTATAATAAAAAATTAATTACTTTAAAAATTATTAAAAAACGATTATAAAAAAGAATCATTACATCTCGATTTTGTTAAAATTAAACTACTATTTTAAATTTTAAATGTGTAAAATATTATGATTTAGTTTTTAAATTACAATAATAAAAAATATTTTAACAATATAAAAATCTTTTATAATAATAAATTATATTTTATAAAAGTTATTTTTAAAATTAAAAACTAATTTAAATTTTTGAATAAATGACTCCCAAAATTACAATATCTTACCGCAAAGACTAAAATATACTTTACCCATCTTGTTAATTAATCAGCCCAATTAATTATTAAGTCAACACAAGAGACAACGAAGTGGCGCGAAATAAACACCACAGACCATAGAGCAACTGTTGTGGTTGCCACTTCCTTTACGTTAACCACAATCCCAATCCCAACAAACTTTCAATTCAAACCCCAAAATATCATCATGCTCTACACTTCGCATCCCAATTTTCACCCACTCTCTTTCATTTCTCAAAAAACTAAAACACCTTTCCCAACCTAACCACCACCGTTAGTTTCTTCTTCCACTCGATGGCTTCCGTGCCTTTTGCTTCTCAGCAACTCAGTTTCGTTGCTTCTGCTTCTGCTTCGGACATATTCAGGTTCGGTGGCGGTTCAGGGCTCCGGTTCGTGACGGTTCAGAAGAATAAAAAATTCGGTTTGCCTGTTTGTAGAGCTGGTTCTGCTTTAGCCTTTCGTGACCTCGATGCTGATGATTTTCGTCATCCTCTTGATAAACAGGTTTTGCTCCGATTTCGCGTTTCTTAGGCGGGAGTTTGGAGGGGAGGGGAAGGAAAAGAAAGAGAAATATGGAGAAACATTTCACCTTATTTGAGAGAATAATTTTGTAAAGAATGATAGGAGAATATGTATGATGAATATATTTTTAATTTTTAGAGTATTATAATAACATAGAAAAGAGTTGAGAAATTTATCTAAGCCCTCCAAAACCCTAGTCCGATACATTTTGTTAGTTCTCCAAATTAGAGAGATTTTGTATAATGAAGAAAAATAGAACCCCAAACCCCTCTTGTTAGGACATAGATGAGTAGAATTAGTTAATAATAATAGTTAGTTGAGGTTGTTACTAGACTATTTGCATAGATAGGGATGTTAGAGAGATAGCTTTGAATATTTTGTAGTTGTGAGTAGAGTATTCTCTATTGTGAAGAGGAAACCCTTGGAAGAGAGATTTCTCTCCTAGTTCTTAAAAAAACTGTTCTTTGTTAGGAATCCAATTTTTAAGGTCCTAACACCTCCCCTCCCAATGCCCCCTCCCCTCCTAAACTTCAAAACAAAAACTAAGAGGATATGTTTGGATCGATAGTATAATATAGATTGAAGTGAAAGGAAATGAAATGATCTAACTAGTGCATGTTTGGTATCATGGTGAATTTGCAAGAATCATGGTGGTGAGTTTGTTAGAATCATGGTTTAAACTCACGGTGGTTCAATGTCATTCTGGCAAACTAACCTTGATACCAAAGATACACTTAGATTTTAAAAAAGTGGATGTTATTCCATAATTCCATCTTCTACTATCGATCCAAATATACCCTTAGTTTTGATGCAACATTAGCAACATCTTTTTGGAATTGAAAGTTTCTAACCTGAACTGTTGAATATTTAGTTCATGTTTTCCCTCGTGTAGTTTATGTATTTGTAGCACAAGTGTGTCTGGTATTTGAGTGTTGGTACACATAGTTATAATCCATCACTTACATTTTCATAAATTATTATGTTGTTTATGTGCCAGTATTGTGTTCAATGCCAATGTTTCGTAGATTTTTGTTTTTTCGGGAGCACTAATGGTGTGCCGGGTGTTTGATGTGTCAGCACATGTAGTTATATTCCATCACTTTCATTTTTATAAATTATTACATTTTTTATGTGACAGTATCATTTTCGATGTATGTGTCTGTGTCAACGCTTTGTAGATATTTTGCACATTCCGGAGCACTAGTGCTTTGTTATTTGAATTTGTTTTCCGTCTACAGAATACGTTGATGCTGAGAGCGATCCCCGGATTAAATGAAGTGGGAAAAACTCTTCTAGGTATTGAAAAAAGATGCAGTTTACCTTTGAACTTTAGCAAATAGTTGATGACTTGATTAAGTTATTTTCATGATAACATGAGTTTAAAGCTGTTTCTCTTGTTGACGCTAATAGTGGAATTGTGTCTTCTTTAATTTTGGTTTTGCTTTGTTATTAGAAAATCTTTCAAATAAGAAGCTGTTTTAGAAGGATGAGTTAATTTCATGATTGATGTGTGTAAGCAAGGTTTTATTAAGAAAATTACGGTTAAATATGGCTGATGCGGCTGCCATTGTAGACGCGTAGAGACATCAAAGATCTTGAAGTCACGACCACAATCACAGTCATGAAAATATATTTACTAAATATTGTAAGTTGGAGATAGGAAGGACTGCCTGTATTCGATATTTGATTGTAAAACTTTGAGTAATGGGGGAAATATGACTGGCATGCAAAACGAAGAGTTAACATATTCTTAGACACCAGTGTAGCCAAATTTACATGCACTAGGCCAATAAAGTATATTGGCGTGTAATACACACCTCACAAATGAATAGCATTTATTTAATAGGAATTAATGACGTTTCAATCCTCTATTGACTTAGTACACTCAAGTCGGAATACATTGAGCTTATGCAAGAACTATATTGAGAGAATCCATGCTCAGCACATGTAACGGGAAACAAATTTAATGTGAAGTCGACACCAGGGGCAACGCAGATAACTTATTTATATTTTACTAATAGCAAAGATGTTTCCAAGTTTTGTACAACAGTACAAGTATCATTGCTGAAAAATTTCCATCTCCTCTAGGTAAAAAGGAATTTCGTCAAGAAGACGTTGTCACGAGACAAACTTTATACAGGTCTTTTTATGAGGATGGGGTAATCCCATCCCAAAATTATTAGACCAATACAAGTGCAGAAATATTTATTGAAATTGTGTGAGTTATACATGGGAAATACCACTTCTATTCAATATTTTAAGAAATAAAACTTGCAAGTCTTATATAGAAAATATGAATTCCATGTTAATAATCAAATGCAACCCCTATATGGGATATACTATTTCATACTGTTTTACGGATCATGCAAGTTGTATGTGCTATATTTAAGTAGATGCGCAAGATGTTGTTCTGTGCACGATTGTACTTTGGTTATTCTTTTCCATTTATAAAAAGTTGTGTATGTGTTCATCTGAATTGTTCAGCTGGACATCTGGCTGAAGACACCACTGATGTGCACTAACTGTGAATTTTTGCTGCTTATGTGCATGCTTTCAGATCCTACTTTGAAAATCACTTTATCGTTGTTGTTGTTGTATATATATCCACACTTTCACATACATAGCTTTTGATCCAGTTACTCAGGTTGCTATATGACATGTTTCCCTTTATGAGTTGCAGGAACTGTAACTGAGCAGGTCATGCTCCTTGAGAACATAGGGACATCTGTCCTTGTCTCCAAAAATCAGGTATCCTTAAATGTCAGTAAAATATAATTTCTTCAAGGTGTGATCAACAAAGAAATAGCATACATGTAACATAATGAATAAAAATGTACCTGCATTGAATAGTACTCATCTCTTAGTGGAAGTGCTGTGTTTTTGTTAAAATCCACTGTTACAATATGGAAAGGGATAATGATATGTTCATGATAAAATGTGCATGCATTTACATTTACAGAAAAGTTTAGATATCTCCGTGTAAACAGTATATGTTCTATAAAAAAAGAAGGCATGCTGGTAAAGCTCTAAAATAATGTGTGTGAGTTCCATTTATTTATTTTTTTCCTTCATAAATGAAGAATAAGTGTTCATCCCATTACGTATCTACTTCAATATACAAATTGTGCATGTGTAAATTAACTTGTTCCTCTACTTGTTACCAACTTGGTAATGGTGGCTTTGATTAAACATATGAAAGCTGTTAAGTATCTCTACTTCACCTTTACCATTTCTGTAATTTCCACTGCATTGAACAATGTGACGTAAATTATGCCAACAAATAAAAATACTGCTGTGTTTATGTCACCTAATATCTCCTCATTGAAGTAACTACTGTTGTCTTAATGTGGTATCAGCTTTCTGATCTTCATCACTTAATGGCGGAAGCTGCAGAAATATTAAATGTTCCTGCCCCTGATCTATATGTTCGTCAAAGTCCTGTGCCAAATGCATATACATTAGCTATAAGTGGTAAACGACCATTTGTTGTTATTCATACTAGCCTAGTGGAGCTACTGACAAGAGAAGAGTTGCAGGTTCTAATTTATTTTGTAGCTTTTTTTTTTTTTTTTTTTAATTTCCAACCCGATTTCTTAACTTGTATAGCATCCAAGATGTTTTCTCCCAATTCTTATGGTAAACAAGCAATAAAAATTTACATGAAAAATACATTCTTCACTTCCAGTTTTCCTTATTAATTTGTTAGTCAAACCGTTTCGTTATGGTATTCATTGTTCTGGTCCCAAAATACTATTGACTTGCAAGCAGTTTACTTTTAACAGGCTGTTTTGGCTCATGAGTTGGGTCACCTAAAATGTGATCATGGTGTGTGGCTTACATATGCAAATATTCTAACCCTTGGAGCCTATACGGTGCCTGGTAGGTGATATGGAGCATTTTTCAGGTTTTAATAATGTGTGTGTAAGAAGATATGGTGAAGTTTTTAATAATGTGTGTAAGATATGGAAATGACCCTAACCTATGATTATATGTTACATATTATGGTGAAGTTTTTAACTATGTTGGATATTCAAAGTCCGAGAAACAGTCTTTGGCTGACTCCTATGAACTGAGCTGGGGATGAAATCAATGACACTCTTAGTCTCTTACCACATAATGACCATAAAGATTTATCTATAATGCCATTATCATTATTCTCGATCCTTTCTTTCATCTTTGAAAAAGTTGCTTATTTTGATAATGCATTTATATCCAACTGTAGCTGTTTCAACTTGTTAAACCTTGAGTCCATTCGTTTCAGGCATTGGAGGTATGATAGCTAGGACTCTGGAAGAGCAGATATTGCGCTGGCTTCGAGCAGCTGAGTTAACTTGTGATCGTGCAGCTCTTCTTGTTGCTCAAGACCCTAGAGTATGCTAATGTCAATATTCATAATTTATCTATAGATACATTGGTTTAATTAGAACTTCTGTATGATTTGTTGGTTTAATTATAAAATATTCATTTCCAAACCCTACAAAAGGTTGTCGTCTCTGTCCTCATGAAATTAGCTGGTGGATGCCCATCTTTGGCCGATCAACTAAACGTTGACGCATTCCTGGAACAAGCTCGCTCTTACGAAAAAGCTGCCTCCAGCCCTGTCGGATGGTACATAAGGTTTGTAGTAAGCTCTGTCTGCTGGCACCACTATAAAGTTGAATTGCAACTTTTCTATTACAAGCTGAACTTTTTCTGTTTATTAGGAACGCTCAAACAAGCCAACTGTCACATCCTCTGCCTGTTCTACGTGCTAGTGAAATCGATGAATGGTCAAGAAGTTCAGCTTATAGATCTCTTTTGAAACGTGGAATACCTATTAAATCACAACTACAAAAAATCTAGCAGTGCTTACTGCGCACATTGTTCAAAATGCACAACAGCTCAAGGTTCTTCATGGTTAGTTTCTTAGAGCTCTACAATTTTTTTTCTTTTTTTATTTTTTTTATGTTTCTATGCTTCATTGGTCAAGTATAGTACATGTTTGGTTATATAATACATTATTCATAGTGCATATATAATATATGGTCTTAGAAAAACTCTGCCTTATCTTTGCATATAATAAGCTGTTCATATGTTTTATATTCATTACCATTACGAGTACTTGATAGCAATTTTAATTTCTCTCTTGTTTTTTATTTGTCTATACAAAATATGTAGTGCAAGGTAACAATGGTGAAAGGTTCCAGAAAGCAATAAATTTTATTTATTATGGATCTACAGCTGCTGCTAAACTATTACCTCATACTGATGCTGCGGATCAGTAATTCTAAACATGTATATTCATTTTGATTATTGTTATAATAGTCAACCTGTAAGTAGAATTTTGATTAGAGGGATTATTTTTTTTTAGAAAATACTGGCCCTTTGAAAGCAAAGAATTACTTGTATATTCTAGATATTAACTGAGATGCTAGAAACTCATTTATGTAAGTACCATTATTGAAAGATTTATATGCTGTACTGCATAAACTTTGTATAAATAATAGCAAGCACATGCGTCAAAAGTTCTTAGGCAACATGTTAATAATTTTCAAAAAGAAAATTGATATGATGCATTCCGATTTGATATAAACTTAACAAAAGGGCTTTCCATGCTTAGTTAGAATTTTCTTATGAGGCAAAAATATTTTGAAGAGTATTCAATCTGACACTCTTTGTTGAATACTCACTTTCTAATTAAATTGTTGAAGAATTAAGGAAAATTAGATTTGATTCTCTTTTATTTTATATTATTCTGTTTATTTTAATTTTACGATTCTGTCATTATTACTTAGTATTACTATTGTAAATTTTTTTCCCTAGGACTGTAGTAGTAAAATATGAAAGTATTTTACCTTTTACTTTCTTCATGGTATCAAGAGCTTTTGGTTAGGGTTCCATAACCCAGTGGGGTTTGGGGCTCTAAAGACCTTGTGTTAACAGCCACACGCTCACCAACTGAGCTAAAGGGTTGACCCAACCTGTTTTTTATCTACCTAATGGCACACAATACCCAATGGAAGGCGACCCTTATGGGTAGCGGCGGCGGCAGCAGCGACGATGATTTGGGTGAAAAATTAGAAGTAGTCAACAACACTGACAATATTGGTTTAGGTAGTGGCAGCGGCCCAGGTGGCAGTGGCAGCTGAAATGGTTTATCTAACAATGATTTTTCCAATTTTTTTGGCCATGAGGGAACTTCTAATGCCCTCAAGGTTGAAATCTAGAAACTCAATGGAAAAAATTATGTCGAATGGTCTCAAATTGCAAGATTAATACTAGACGGTAAGGGAAAATATGGTTTCCTCACAGGAGAGGTGCAAATGCCTGCCACAACTTATCCGAATTACAGGTTTTGGAAATTTGAGAACGCTGTTATTATTGCTTGGCTGCTTAGTAATACGGAATCAACGATTAAAAAACCTTTTATGTTTTTGCCTACTGCGAAGGAAGTTCGGGAGGCTGTCAAACATATTTTGATATTCATAATTCTTCTCAAATTTCTGATCTCAAATCACGATTGTGGCATGCCAAACAAGGAGATAGAGATGTCACTACCTATTATAATAAGTTGATGACACTATGGCAAGAATTGAATCTTTGCTATGATGATCATTGGAAGTGCTGTGAGGACAATGTTTTGTTTCTTAAAAGATATGAGAACGACCGAGTATTCATGTTCTTGGTTTAACTTAATAAGTGGCTTGATGAAGTCCGATGTAGAATATTGGGAAATATTCTATTACCATAACTTCGGGAAACGTTCTCAGAAGTTAGAAGAGAAGAGGCGAAACAAGGTGTTATGATGGGTAAGTCATCTTCTATTGTTGAGGTTGAAAGCTCTGCCCTAGTCACTAAGAATGAAGACGGGAAGAGAGATGACAAGAAACCATGGTGCGAACATTGCAAATGTTCATGGCACACCGTGATACATGTTGGAAGCTCCATGGAAAACCTCTATATTGGAAGAAAAAAGGAGAAAATGAAGGTCATGCCCTCCAAGCTGGTACCTCTGATCAAGAGAAGCAGTCTCCTTCAAGCTCATCTCCTTTCACCAAGGAACAGTTAGATCCATTGTATAAACTCCTTGAGCCTCAAACTCATTCTTGCTCTATAGCTCAAATAGGTAATTTTTCAAATACTATTCTACTTAGTGTCACTCCCAGCCATACTTGAATTGTTGATTATGTCGCTACTGATCAAATGACTGGGGAGTCGAGTCTGTTTTCTTCTTATAGTCCTTGTGTAGGTAACCACAAAATTAAAATTGCAAATGGCTCTCTTTTAGCAATTGCAGGGAAAAGTTCTGTTATTCGGTCACCAATGTTAGCCTTAAAAGTGTTAGATAATGTTATTATATATTAGTAGTAAAGGTATTTTAGACATTTCTATTCTTTTGTATATATATTCATTGTAACCCTATTAACTTAAGTTTAATTCATTTTATGTTATGAAACCCTAGAGTGGTTGTCTCTCTTCTTCCTCTTTTCATTGTTAACATGGTATCAAAAAAATTTGGTTGATTTTGGGATCTACTATAAAGAAGAGAGAGACTATTTTGATCGGAAAGACAACCACCAAAAGAGAAAAGAGAAGAGTAACCATATTCCCGATTTTGTTAAACCAGTCACAAAAACATCGATTGCGCATTCGTTAAACGTTGGATCGGGCTGATTTTTGGACAGCAGGTTCGCAACAAAGACCTCTTTGTCTTCAACGGTTGGATCGGCGAAACAACGTCTGGAGGGGGAGAAATCGTGCTCGCATAGCACATATTAACCCTAATTTATTTTGTCTCAGTGATTGTGTTTGTCGTATTTTCCTGTCATTATTTGTTATGGCTGGTGTTAAGGATAATTCTCTTCAAGCACATTGGAAAACACATTGTCCGAAATTGGGGAGAGCACATAAGAAGAATTTTAGGGGGCCATCGTCCAATGTTGTTGCTTCTGCTCCTCCTACCATTGGCTTTAGTTCTGGTTCTGTATACTCATATGAGACTGCTTCCCAAATATCTGATATTGCAGAACAGCTTCAAAAATTTCTTGCCACTCAATCACATGCCATGTGTGCCACCTCTTCTAAAGGTTTAAACTCATCTGGTATGTCAGGTATATCTCCTTCCATATGAATTCTTGATTCGGGAGCATATCATCATATGACATACGATGATAAATCTTTTGTGTATGTGAAACCTGTCTCGTCTGTGTTGGTTATGACTGCTGATGACACTCCTATGCCACTAGCAAGCGTTGATTCTGTCTCCACACCTAACATGTCTCTTTCTGATGTTTATTATATTCCTAATCTTACTTTGAGTCTTGCTTTTGTTAGTCAACTATGTGATCTCGGTTATTCGGTTATGTTTTCTTCCACTTCTTGTTGTGTGCAGCACATAGACAGGGGGACTTTATGTTTTGGATGACCTGCGACTCCCAGATACTGCAGCCTCAACAACTACTGCTGCCTCAACAACTACTGCTGACTTATTATCTAGTTTTCGCTTGAATTCCTTATCTTCTAGTTTTTATTTGTGGCATTCTCGCCTTGAACATGTTTCTGCGTCTAGATTAAAATATTTGGCTTATACTAGAGCCTAAGGAAAGTTACAAACCTGTGATATCTCAGATTGTTGTGGTTGTAAACTTGCTAAGTTTCCAGCTTTACCGTTTATTAAAAGTGTTTCCGTTTCATATGTGCCCTTTGATTTAGTTCACTCTGATGTTTGGGGTCCATCACCGGTTCTCACGAAAGGTGGATCTAGATATTATGTTTCGTTTATTGATGATTACACTCGTTATTATTGGGTTTATCTTATGAAAAATCGATTTGAATTTTTTGACATTTCTCATATGTTTCGTCCAATAGTCAAAACTCAACATAATTCTGTTATAAAGTGCTTTCGTTATGATTTAGGTGATGAATATACTTCTAATAAATTTTCTGAATTACTTGTTTATGATGGCACCCTCCACCAAACATCTTGTACTGATACTCTTCAACAAAATGGAGTTGTTGAAAGGAAACACCGTCATATTATAGAGACGGCTCGTTCCCTTTTGTTGTCCGCTTCAGGTCCTAGTGAGTTTTTGGGAGAAACAGTTCTTACTGTTGTTCATGCTATTAATAGAATTCCATCATCTATCATATCAGGTTTGTCTCCCTTTGAAAAATTGTATGCTTCTACCCCTGATTACTATTCTTTGAAAGTTTTTGGTTCTACTTGTTTTGTTCTTCGCCCTCAAGTAGAGCGCAATAAGTTATCTTCTCGTTCAGCCATGTGTTTTTCTTGGTTATGGGGATGGTGAAAAGGGTTATCGTTGTTATGATCCTCATGCAACAAAGTTTTATTTATCTCGTAATGTTGTTTTTCTTGAGTACATCCCTTTTTACTCTATCTCCTCTGATTCTCAGATTACTAAGAGTTCTGAACTAACCCATATTGATCTGTTTGGTCCTAATGATTATGCTTCTATTGATTGTAATGTTGAGAATTGTAGGACAAATACTAATACTCCACATGATGACCTCCCTCTTGTCCCCTCAGCTGTCCAACCACCTCATGCGATTTTTGATCCTCCTCGTTACCCCTCTCGTCAACATAAGTCTACTCAGTTACCTAATTTTGTCTATTCCACTTACTCAACTTCGTTTGTTTCTTTCTTAACTTCTATTCACAATTTGTCTGAGCCCTTTTCCTATAAAGAGGTTGTTCTTGATCCTCTTTGGTAGCAGGCTATGGCAGAAGAACTATCTGCATTGCACAAAACCAATACTTGGGAATTAGTACCTCTTCCTCCTGGAAAACGTGCTATTGGGTCTCGTTGGGTATACAAGATCAAAACTAAGGCTAATGGGTCAGTTGAGCACTACAAAGCACGTCTTGTTGCTAAGGGTTTCTCTCAACAATATGGTATGAATTATGAAGAAACTTTTGCTCCTGTAGCCAAGATGACCACTATTCGTACTCTTATTGCAGTTGCATCTATTCGTCAATGGCATATTTCCCAAATGGATGTAAAACATATTTTTTTTAAATGGTGAGCTTCATGTAGAAGTCTATATGGTCCCTCCACAAGGAGTTTCTCATAATCAAGGGAAGTATGTAAGTTAAAAAAAGCTCTATATGGTTTTAAACAGGCTTCTCGAGCTTGGTTTGAGAAATTCTCTACTGTGATCACTTATCTTGGTTTTCGCTCTAGTGAACATGATTCTGCATTGTTTATAATGTCCACCACTTATGGTGGCATTATACTTTCTCTATATGTTGATGATATGATTATTACAGGTGATGATGTTAGTGGAATCAATGAGTTGAAATTGCAGTTAGCCAAACAGTTTGAGATGAAGGACTTGGGAAGTCTTCGCTATTTCTTGGGGATTGAAGTTGCCTACTCTCCTAGAGGCTACCTTATTTCTCAATTAAGTACATTGTCAACATTCTTGACCAGACTCGTCTTTCTGATACTAGAGCAGCAGATACTCCTCGAGTTAAATGTGAAATATGCTCCCTTGGATGATGTTCCTGTATCAGATTCCACTTTGTATCGTACTTTGGTTGACAGCTTAGTGTATCTTACGATTACCAGACCTGACATTAGTTATGTTGTTCATGTTGTTAGTCAGTTTGTTGTCTCTCCCACTACAGTACATTGGGCAACAGTTATTCGGATTCTTCGTTATCTTCGAGGAACTCAATTTCAAAGCCTTCTCTTTCCATCGTCATCCTCATTAGAGTTACGAGCTTATTCTGATGTTGATTGGGCTGGTAACACCACAGATCGTAAATCCACCAAATGATTTTGTATCTTTATTGGAGACTCTCTTATTTCTTGGAAGAGTAAGAAACAAGACATTGTCTCTCGCTTCTCTACATAAGCTGAGTATCGTGCTATGACATCCACTACCGTTGAAATAATTTGGTTACCCTAGAGTGGTTGTCTCTCTTCTTCCTCTTTTCATTGTTAACAAAAAGATCTCTTACATGTTCCCAATTTATCATGTAATCTATTATCCATTACTAAATAACTAAGGATATAAATTGTCTCATTGCACTTTTAAGGATTTGAGCACGGGGAAGATGATTGGCAATGTTAAGAGATTGGAGGACTCTATTATCTTGACAATGGACTCGACTTCAAAGACCAACCAAAAACAAGTATCTACTTTGAATCTATTTTTGTTTCTTCTAATAGTAATAATGATATTATGTTATGCCATTTATGGTTAGGGCATCCTAGTTTTCCACATTTGAAACATTTGTTTCCTAAATTATTTTCTAAGAAGGATCCATCTTTATTTCATTGTGAAACTTGTGAATTTGCTAAACATCACCATTCTTAATTTTCCACACAACCATATAAACAATAAAAAACGTTTGCAGTTATTCATAGTGATGTTTGGGATCCTAATAGAATAAACACCTTTTTCTAATAAAAAATGGTTTATAACTTTTATTGATGATCATACTAGAATTTGTTGGGTTTATCTATTGAAAGAAAAATCAGAAGTTGGAGAGGTTTTAAAAAATTTCTTTAAAATGGTGCACACTCAATACCAAACAAATATTCAAGTCTTCAGAAGTAACAATGGTATAGAATATTTTAATATGCTTTTGTCCGATTTTTTTCTTGCAAAAAAGGTTGTTCATCAAAGTTCTTGTGTTAATACACCCCAACAAAATGGAATTGCACAAATAAAGAATAGGTATCTCCTTGAGATTGCTAGAGCTTTACTATTTGCAAATGAGGTTCTAAAATATTTGTGAGGTGAAGCTATTTTAACTGCATCATATGTAATTAACCAAATGCCATATAAAGTTTTAGATTTTCATACCCCTTTTGATGTTTTTTGAAATTATTTTCCTTTGACTAGTGTCTCTGCTGATTTGCCAGTAAAAGTTTTTGGTTGCACTGCTTTTGTTCGTGAACAAAACAACTTGACAAACTCAAGCCACGAGCAATAAAATGTGTATTTACCGGTTACTCTCCAACTCAGACGGGGTATCGGTGTTTTGAACCAAAATTAAAAAGAATTTTTGTAATCATAGATGTTACTTTTGTTGAAAATCAACCATTTTTTACTAACATTCATCTTCAGGGGAGAAGTTTTAAGGAAGATCCATCTTTTACTTTTGAAAACGTCATTACTTTAAGTGATATAGTGTTGTCACAAAATTATGAGACTTATATTGATGCATCAAAAGAAAATGCCAAAGAAACCATATTGAAACTCAATTCACTTACGAATGAGGTTTTCACAGATTCGAAGGTGACAATTTCAAATCAAAATCACAATGATCAAAATCTTGATCTCAATAGTAATGAAGGACCATCTGAAATGCGACAACATAATGACTCAGATAAAGAGACACAAAATAGGTTTATTACCATTGACCCTACTTGGAAGGGAAATGTCTTTGAAAGAAGAAACCACAAACAAAGAAATGAAGGACCCATTCTCCGACCCTTCCAAGATTCCGAACCAATAGATAACCTAACACATCATCTTGATATAAGTAAGTCTTCTTCTATTCTTAAGAGTCATGTCGAGTATCTTAATATAGACCTTCCTATTGCAATTAGAAAACTTGTTAGATCATGCACTAAATATCCTTTGTTTAATTATGTGTCATACTCAAAATTGTCTTATTCATTTGTTGCATTTACCTCTAAGTTGTCTGCTATAGAAATTCCAAAAAATATACAAGAGACTCTAAAAATTCCAAAGTGGAAGGAAACTGTTCTTGAGGAGATGAAAGCTCTTGAGAAGAATCAAACTTGGAGAGTCATGACATTACCTATAGGAAAGAATACCGTTGACTGTAAATGGGTATTTACTGTGAAATATAATTCTGATAACACGGTTAAAAGATACAAGACACACTTGGTTGCTAAAGGGTTTACTCATACATTAATTACTTAGAGACTTTTGCTCATGTTGCCAAATTAAACACTATTAGAGTTCTCTTGTCCTTGGCGGTGAATTTAGATTGGTCTCTTAACCAACTTGATGTAAAAAATGCTTTCCTGAATGGTGATTTGGAAGAGGAAGTATACATGGATAGTCCACCTAGTTTTGAAGATAAGTTTGGTTCAAATGTGTGCAAACTACCAAACTTCCTTTATGGTTTCAAGTAATCCCCAAGGGCTTGGTTTGAAAAATTCAATCGGTCTGTCAAAATGCAAGGATATATGTAGGGACATTTAGACCATACACTATTCATGAAGTTATCTAATGTTGGTAAAATTGTAATTCTAATTGTTTATGTAGATGATATTATTCTCACAAGAGATGTCATTATTGAGATGGAAAGATTGAAGAAGAATTTGATAAAAGAATTTGAGATCAAAGATTTAGGCGCGCTTAAATATTTTCTTGGTATGGAAGTTGCTCGCTGAAATAAGGGAATTATTATTTCTCAAAGGAAGTACATCCTAGATCTCTTGTAAGAAGCTTGGATGAGTGGGTGTAGAGCAACAAATACTCCTATGGAATTAAATGTTAAACTTTGGGAGAAATGCAATGTTCCTATTGAGATTGGAAGATATCAGAGGTTGGTTGACAAACTTATTTATCTAGCCCACACTAGACATGGCATCGCTTTCTTTGTGAGTGTTGTAAGCCAATTCATGCATTCTCCGTATGAAGAACACTTGGAGGCAGTTCATCAGATATTAAGGTAGTTGAAATCCAATCCTGGAAAGGGTTTGTACTTCAAGAAAATTAATGACAGATAAGCCTTTATATTTACAAATGCTGATTGGGCAGGATCAATTATTGATAGAAAATCTACTACTGGATATTGTGTCTATGTTTGGGGAAATTTTGTCACTTGGAGAAGTAAGAAACAAGGGGTTGTTGCTCGAAGCAGTGCATAAGCCGAATTCAGAGCAATGACTCAAGGAATATGTGAACTTTGTGGATTCGTAAACTCTTGGATGAAAGTTAAATCACCCTTAAAATTGTTAGAACCAAGCACATTGAGACTGACCGCCATTTCATAAAAGAAAAAATTGATGTTGGAATTATATGTCTGCCATTTGTGACTTCCAATCAGCAAACTGCTGATATCTTGACAAAAAGTTTGACAAGACCCAATTTTGAGCGACTTATAGTCAAGTTGGGTATGACAGATATCTATGCACCAACTTGAGAGGGGGTGTTTGATGGATCAAGGAAAATCATATTTGATTCTCTTTTATTTTATATTATTCTATTTATTTTTATTTTATGATTATGTCATTAATACTCAATATTACTATTGTAATTTTTTCCCCTATATAAACAACTTAGAGCTATAGTAATAAATATGAAAGTATTTTGTCTTTTACTTTATTTGACACAATTTAAATGTTTTGGGCTCATAGTACAAAACAACAAAAATTCAATTAGATGCAAGCCATCAGATTCAAGTGGAGGTGGATGAAATGGTGGATTGTCTCGGGGTTTTTGTGTGATAAAAAGGTACCTAAAGGAATTTTGTTATTGTATAGCTGTAAGATGAAGGATGTCGTATATGACAAAGTGTTTTGCAGTAGTAATATGACATCACGAGAGTAACATAAATGTAGCATAGTTGAGAGTGTTATGTTGGATTGAATGTTGGAAAAGATAAGATTAAAAAAGATAGCATTGAAGATCCAATTAAGGTAACATCTATTATATAAAAGACATTTGAATCTCTTTTTAGGTGGTTTGAGCATGTATGGAAGAAATATGTAGAGGCAAAAGGAAGACCAATAAAAATTACAAAAGAATCTATCAAATAAGATTTAGAAGTCAACTGTTTAGATAAAGATATGATATTTATTTTTTGAAACCGCTATTGTTAGTATGTTAATTATTAATTCGATAGTATATGTTTGAGGTGAAAATCGAACTCAAAACTACCTTATGATTTTACTCCTTTACTCTCCTACTTTGGCCATCAATCCAACTTTACACCCTATAAAAATATGATATATAATAGAATATGGTGATGTTGTTTGATCTATATAACTATGTAATTTACTTCAGCTAAGTTGTAAGCGGCTATAGCAAGTCTAATTCATTTTCTCCAGTTTTAATCCATTCTAAATTCGTCTGTCTAACAAATATCATTTTTGCCTCTAAAGTAAATAAACACAAAATCTCTTGAGAGAAGAAAAAATGAACATAGACACAAAAGCAGTCAGGTACGAGGTTCTAAGATATAATCAGAAACAATTAAGTGAACAAACACAACAAAACCGGTGAGATACATCCTGGTTCGTTGCTTTTCTTTTTTAACCTTAAACTTTTGAACATCAGATTAAAGACTAATCCGAAAAGGACAAAGATAGTGGTGGGCAAGATAAGAAACAGAAAAAACAGCTATAACCAATGGTAGGAAAAGAAAGTGGTTATTTATTATTAATTAATTAAAAAATTAATGAAAAAATGCTGCAAAATGAACATAACATGTCAGCAGAAATGCAAATGCTCCACGTGTCCATATTTCATCCCCGTCGGATATCCATTATAAAATGAAGAGTGGGACCCAGAACCATCATCCTCCACTCATGTCGCATTTTATAAACTTCATGTAGAATTAGAAGTTGTGGTTGTTATTGCCATTGCCACCATCTCCAAATCGTACCTTGTGTTGGTTTGTTTCTGAGACGTTAGAGAACAATGCCGGGAATCACTGGCCCTTCTGATTATTCTACAGAACCTACTCGTCACTCATCTCTTCAAATTAACTCCAAGGCAAGCTTTTCTCTTTTCATTTATTTATTTATATTTTTTAAAATATTATTTTTTATTATATGCAAATACAATTTACCATGATATCATATTGCATTACATAATTAGAATGAGTCTGTTGGTTAAACAAGATTGAGCTTGTGGAGGACAACTATGTTTCAATCTCCATAGAACACATATTTGGAAAGGGACGAAGAACTTTAAGCTGTCATCTAAACCACCAGCACAGATTAGTCTCATAGTCGATTCAAAGAGCTGAAACTTGTGAGGATAGTTTGTGGAGCCATCGTGTGCCATAAACCATAATTACGGTGGTTTCCTAAAACAAAATATCATATTGAATTTGAATTTTTATTTTTCTTAGTTTATTACATTGACTTCCTTTATATTCTTTTCGATCTTAAATATAAGTAATTTTGAGTCTATAAAAGTTGTTTATATTTAAGATAGGAGGGAGAATTAATTAGAGTATTAATCTTATAAGAAAGACAATAGTAATACAATTAACTGCATATACACAACAGTAATATAATTAGCTTCTACTTTGAAGCTCATATGTATGTATTGTATGTATTTTGAACATGCATATGCAAAAACAATAAAGGGTGGTGAGGTATTTGAAAGTGTTACATTTTTCTGAAATGACGTCCTAATAGTGAGGTAAAGACAATTATTACTAAAGTAAAAGTTAGTTTCGAGTAAATAGTCATTTTAGTCCTTGAAATTGTAAGAGTCGGTCAATTTAGTCTCTCAAAATTATAAAATAAAAAATGAGTCCCTTAAATTTAAGTATATCAATTAATTTTGACTCTCCATGAAACCAACAAAAGACATACATATTTGACTTAAATAGTCTTTTGCTACATCAAGACAAACAAAAAACCTTTAAAATTGTGGTGCAAAATTTAAAAAATGAGTCCCTTAAATTTAAGTATATCAATTAATTTTGACTCTCCATGAAACCAACAAAAGACATACATATTTGACTTAAATAGTCTTTTGCTACATCAAGACAAACAAAAAACCTTTAAAATTGTGGTGCAGAATTTGAAAAAAGAAATAAGATGATTGACATTTATCAATTTAGTGGACTAAATTTCTATATTTGCAAATTTGAAGAACTAAATAGATCGACCATTACAATTTGAAGAACTAATCATGTGTTTGGAAGCTGTAATTTCCACAGTGACGTCTCAAGTTTGTGTTAAAGCTAGAACTAAGCTTTCAGTTCACCGTGCGTTTAGGTGTTCCCAACATAGATCCAACCCTACCAGAAAATGCCTATTTAAAAGTTTTGTTGTTGAATAGCTTATGCTAAAAGTATCAGTTTAAACAGTTGGTATGCAGACAATGTAAATATAGTTTAATTATATATGTTGTTATGTTCTAAATATTATTTCTTAAAACAACTTAAAAAATATCTAAATGGTGAGATATGACTTGACGTTTGTGCAACGCATCGTTGTTAAAGTCAAAACGTATATGGTCCAGTGGTTCTTGAATTGAATGTGATATTTCATTTAGATATTATATTTTTTCTCCTGCATGTTTTTAGCTATCTGTTTCTGAATTCCAATGTATTGTTATCCTCAGGAACCTTTCAATGCTGAGCCACCATGTTCTGCCTTGATTTCAACATATTTGACTCCTGCAGATTTATTCTACAAGAGAAATCATGGTCCCATACCAATAGTCGATGACATAGAAAAGTGATATGTTAATCTTATTAATTATACTTCTTTTGGTCAATGTTGTTCACTATAGTGGCTTTTGAACATTTTTTTCATGACATGTTTGGCAGAGCAGATACAGTGTGTCAATATCTGGTTTGATAGAAAATACCAAACAAGTTTTTATGAAAGATATCAGGTTGGTGCTGGTTTAGAAATCTCAGCTTCTATAAATTTTTGAATATCAACAATCAATGGAATCATATACTAATTGTATCATTTTATTTGTTGTTTAAAGCAATATATTCAATTAATTATAGGATGCCGAATATTCAATTAATTTCCTATATTTATCTCCAATAATTTGCCTTTCAAACAGAAAACTGATTTTGCTATTTGATTACAGGATGCTTCCCAAGTACAATGTCACTGCCACACTACAGGTTGGATGGATATAAATTCATACTAATTTTTATCGGATGATATAGAGTTGCATGGAAGAACAATATCGTTCTGGTTTTATGTGTGCTTCATTCATCAAATAAATTTGGTTTTCCCTCTGGAATTTTCAGTGTGCAGGAAATAGAAGGACTGCTATGAGCAAGATTAAAACAGTTAAGGGAGTTGGCTGGGGTGTTTCTGCTATTGCCAATGGTTAGTACTTACATTTTGATGGATACTGACTCAGGCGTCTTTTGATTCTTTTAATAGCCTGTCAAAATGTGAATGATTTCATAAAATTTCATTATTCTTGGAGCTTTTCTATCAAATTTTGTCGGACTAGGTATTTTTGTTTATGTAGCGTCGACATTTCAGATTGAAGGCGTGTTGACACGTGGTTAAATTACAATTGACTGCAGCCGTCATGAAATATTAGATGATTATAACCCATTATTCATCTATGGCTTAATTGCAGTTTTGATCCCCTTATTTTAGCTGAATAACGAAAATAATCTCCTCAGTTTATTTCTCCTCAATTTTAGTCTCCAAACAGAATTTTGGTCCAAAACTTGATGAAGTGTTATTTTTTTAAACCACACCACACCATTTATGATCATAGATCGCAAGTACAATTGTTACACCATGAGATCTTGAGGCATGGTGTGACTTAAATAAGCGCAAAAAAACGACATTTTATCAGGTTTTAGACCAAAATTTTGTTTGAGGAACCAAAACACGAGAGAAATAAAATGAGAGGACTATTTTCGTGATTCAGCTAAAATAGGGGGGCAAAAACTGCAATTAAGCCTTCATCTATCTATGTTTGGCATGTTTATTCTAATACGTTAACATCTAATCGTTGTTTGATTATATTTTTCTCCCAGCTGTGTGGGGTGGTGCTAAATTGAGTGATGTACTTGAACTTGTTGGAATAGCAAAGTTGACAAGTACTGCTAAATTTGGAGGAAAACATGTTGAATTTGTAAGCATTGATCAGTGTAAGGTAATGACTATGGTTTGTGAAACAGTATTTCAGAGATTTCGGACTCTTTCAAATTATTTATTTCATCCATGAATATTACTTTGTTGTTTCGGTAAATCTTGAAAAAGTATAGGAGGAAAATGGAGGCCCATACAAGGCATCAATTCCACTAAGTCAGGCTACAAATCCTGAAGCAGATGTTCTACTTGCTTATGAGATGAATGGA
The DNA here is from genome assembly GCF_000331145.2 of Cicer arietinum. Lineage (NCBI taxonomy): Eukaryota > Viridiplantae > Streptophyta > Magnoliopsida > Fabales > Fabaceae > Cicer > Cicer arietinum. The sequence goes on along the minus strand of NC_021162.2, from coordinate 25,309,644 downwards.
GAAGTAAGTGAAAATCTCGTTTATTGTTGTGTTTTTAATTTAATTTTGAAAATTATAAGAGGAACTATTAGAACAACTTAGAGATTAATGAGCTGGAACCCGATATTCTATATAATAAAATGCTATTGCGTCTTTTGATTTATGTATCTGAACATACTTAGTGGGAAAAGGCTTGGTGGTGGTGGTTGATTTATTTTTTTTGGTTTTTTAGAGACTGGGAGTTTTGCCACTGGAGGTTATGACATAATGTGTTATTATACTGATCTGATGTTCTAATCTCAGTTTAATCAATATCTTGTTGCTTTTCTTTAGCCTCTTAATAGAGATCATGGTTATCCATTACGTGTGATTGTTCCTGGTGTTATTGGAGCCCGGTCTGTTAAATGGCTAGAAGTTATTAATATCATAGCAGAAGAATGTCAGGTCTGATATGTAATGTAAAATTGTTCTAAAATAGTCAAATCAATTTTATTTTCACAATGTCTAAGAATTGTAATATTATAATGTCTTAGGGATTTTTCGTGCAAAAAGACTATAAAATGTTTCCTCCATCAGTAAATTGGGAAAACATTAATTGGTCATCTAGGAGACCTCAAATGGATTTCCCTATTCAGGTATTCCCATTATTCCAATCTTTTCTCTCAACTAAAATTTTGAAAAATGATACTTTCACACACAAATTTGATAATTATTGGATGGTTAACAATGTTCAAATATATAGTTAATTATGTTGAATGGATGATTAATAAATATTGTGCTTAGGGTGTAGTTAAGTTAAAACAAAAGAGGGAATAATATTTTTTTTTTTAATTATTATTGAAACTGAAACAACACAAACATATATATATATATATATATATATACACACACACACACACACACACAATGCCGCCAGTTATCTAATGAATGCAGAGAATAAAGGAAAAGTAAATTTGGAAATAAATCAAATCAGAGTGATTTGATTCTTTCCCAAGATACAAATAAACTTAAATAGAAAATCAACTAATAAACACAATCATATAAGATCTGATTGCTATATGTCAACACAAACAAACTTCTTATAGGGACCAAAATCAAATTTTGTTGATTTTATGGTGACAAAATCCAAAGAAATATTAAAATTATAATGATGTCGCAATACAGCTTCATTGGAAGAGTTATAGGAAGTTTAAGCTCTTCTAAGATTCTTTGAAGCCATAGGATTTCACAAACACCTTGGGCTATTGCCCTAAATTATGTTTTAGCACTGCTTCTAACTACTACATTTTGTTTCTTCCTTCTCCAAGTAACTAAGTTTCCCCAAACAAATGTGCAATTACCAGATGTTGACTTTCTACCAGTGATGGACCATGCCCAATATGTGCCAGCAAATACCTTAATGCCTTGTTGATCAATTTTTTTGAAAAATAGTCCCTTTTTGGGGGGAACTTTTGAGATACCTTAGAATACGGTGAACAACCTCTAAATGTTCTTTGTGAGGTGAGTGCATAAACTGACTCACTAAGCTAACAACAAAGACTATATTTGGACGAATATGAGATAGATAAATTAGTCTTCCTACTAATCTTTGATACCAAGATCTATCCACTTGATCACCATTACCATCACTATCAATTTTCTAATTAGGATCTATTGGAGTATCAGTTGGCCTACAACCCATCATCCTGGTTTCTTTTAGAAGATCTAAAATATATTTATGTTGTGATACAACAATCCCTTTCTTTAATCTTACAATTTCCTTTCCCAGAAAATATTGTAAAGATCCAAGATCTTTAATTTCAAACTCAGCAACAAGAGATGCCTTCAATTTTTTTATTTCATTAGAATCATCCCCAGTGATAACAATATCATCTACATAAATGATCAATGTAGCCATTTTACTTTCAGAAAAATATTTCACAAACATGGTGTGATTGCTTCGACATTGAGAATATCTCTGCTTCTTAACAAATTGGGTGAATGTTTCAAACCATGCTCGAGGTGACTGTTTCAAGCCATAAAGAGACTTATGAAGCTTGCAGACCTTTTGGTTGAATTTAAATTCAAACCCCAAGGATGAATCCATATAGACTTGCTCCTCTAAATCTCCATTTAAAAAAACTATTTTTTACGTCTAGATGATATAAAGGCCAATCCAAGTTAACGGCTAAAGATAAAAGAACTCTAATGGTGTTAAATTTCGCAACAGGAGCAAAGGTTTCTGAGTAATCAATACCATAAATTTGTGTAAAGCCTTTGACAACTAGCCTGACCTTATACCCCTCTATTGATCCATCAGCCTTGTGTTTTATGGTGAACACCCATTTGCACTTGCACAGTTCTCTTTCCTCTAGCTAGATCCACCTTTTTCCAAGTTTGATTTTTTTTATAAGAGCAATCATCTCCTCAAAGACAACTTCTTTCCACTTATGAACCCTTAGAGCTTGTTGTATATCTCTTGGGATATGTGTTTTGTTAAGTTCACATGTAAAATCCCTAAAAATGGGGGACAATTTATCATAAGATATAAAGTTAGAGATACGATGTTTTGTACATGCTCTTAGCCCTTTTCTAACACCAATGGGTAGACTAGAATCATCAAAGGTAGGTTATAAAGGGACAACATCACTGGGAACAGGGTCAACAAATACAAGATTATTATGATTAGAATTTTTCAGATTTTGAAAGGGTACAATAAAATTAGAAAAAATTTTACCTATTGGATTCTTGGATGTTTGGCACTGTTGAGGTTATCTTCTCTGTGACACTTTTTTCCTTAAGTATACGTGGTCAAAGGGTTGGATACCTTTATTACCAATTTCAACTATCTCATTCTCAACTTGTGGTTCTGTCAAGACATTTCTTGAATATCATGTTCACGACTTTCTTAACTAGATTCACCCAAGGATTTTGTTGTGTTACTTTCCTCAATTTCTAGTATTTTCAAATAGGATTATGTTATGTTACTCTTCTCACGATGTGTTTTTTCCAAATTGTTTAGAAAATTTAGATTTGCAATTTTTAAATATTGAACATCTTCTTCTTCTATTATCCCCCTTGAAGATGATTACCAAAAAAATGAGTTTTTTTCAAAGAAAGTGGCATCCATAGTCATAGAAATATTTTTGGAAATAGGTTCAAAACATTTGTATCCTTTTTGGGGTAGAGTGTATGAAAGTTTATTATTAGGAAATAGACTTGTGAAAACATCAAACATAGTTTTGTAATTTAACACTTTGATAGACATCATATTTATCAAATATGTTCTAGTGAGAATTGCTTCTCCCCAAAGATACTTTGGAACCTTATTTTGAAACAACAATGCCCTAGCCAACTTTAAGAAGATGTTTATTTTTTTCGTTCAGCCACTCCATTTTTTTTTGTGGAGTATCCACATATGAATTCTGATGAATGATACCTTGTTGTAGCCTTTCCATTATCACTACGAAATTTGGTCAAAATCATTTGAAGATACTTTCAACTTCACATTTTGTTTTCGTTAAGTAAACCCAAGGTAATCGAGTATGACCATCTATGAAGGTAATAAACCATCTTTTTCCATTAGGAGTAGGGTCCCTACAAGGTCCCCAAACATCACTATGAATTAATGTGAACAGACTAGATGGTTTATGCGTCTGCGGAGAATAGGAAGAACGACGATGCAAATTGGAAAACTTCAGAGAAAAATCAATCTGGGTTTTTATTTTTAAAATACTCGGGAAATAAGTGCTTCAAATACAAAAAATTTGGGTGTCCTAACCTATAATGTCATAACATTATTTCTTCATTATTATGAACCAAAAGTGAGTTGAGACAATTACTATGACATTCCTCCTTAAGATCAACCTCATCATCAAAGAGATAGAGACCATTAACCTCTTTAGCACGACCAATCATCCTCCCCAATTTCAACTCTTGAAATTGACAATTAACCAGGTTAAAAATAGCCAAACAGTTAAGATCTTGTGTCAATTTGCTTATGGAAAACAAGTTAGATGCCAAATTTAGAACATGAAGGACATCATGAAGAGTTAGAGTTTTAGAAATAGGGATATAACCAACTCCAACTATGGTGGAAAAAGTACCATTGACTATCTTTACCTTTTTATGATCTGCACAAGCACTATAAGTGGGAACAATTTTGAGCAATCTGTCATATGATCAGTGGCTCTAGAATCGATGAGACATAGATGTTCTGAATTTGGTTTGGAACTAAAAAGAGCAGAAGAGAAAGAGATACCTTTTTTAGCAAAAGAAGATCAATAA
>NC_021162.2:25274815-25305387 GCF_000331145.2 Cicer arietinum | reverse complement strand
GGGAAAGAGCTTATATAAGTGCTCTAGTTGTTCCTTAGAGAAATGAGATGCCTTAGAGTTGACTTTACTCTCCATATTTTCTCCATTTTGTAAAATACTTATGTTTTTGATGAAGACAAATACTAAAGAAAGTGATCAAATTGCAAGCTAAAAAAGAAGCCAACAATCAAAGTCAGCTAAGGTCAAATATGCCAGAAGTCTTATAATGTAAAGGTACATGATACAATCTAATATTCGTACATTTCAAATGCACATAAGAACTTTTCATTTTAGAATATGCATCAAAAGACTTTTCAAAGTGCCAAAATGCATGAACAATGTTTGAAAATCAAATTTTTGACAAAAAACAATGTTTGAAAATCAAATTTTTGACAAAAAAAACAATGTTGTATTCGAATACAACATGTTGTAGCCGAATACATACTCAAGTCAATAGCTAAAACTGAATATATGTATTCGACTACGAGAAAGTGTATTCGAATACGAGTGCTAAGTCAGTAGCTAATACAAGCCAGTGTATTCGAATACGAGTGCTAAGTTAGTAGCTAAAACTGCACATTTGTGTTCGACTACAACTTGGTGTAGCTGAATACAAAACTAAGTCAGTGGCCAAATTTACACATATGTAGTCAAATACAAGAATGCGTATTCGAATACAAGCTTCAGAATTCAAATAAAACTGAACTTTACAAAGAGATGTATTCAACTTCACTCTTGATGTAGCCGAATACAACTGCGAAACAATGCCATTTTTCAGTTCAGATTCAACTTGGATCATTGTATATTTCACCAAACCTCTAGGAATGATTGTCATTGATATGAAGTGATGTTTAAGGAGTATAAATACTTCATAGCTTCAGACTTAACGAATAACTCTTTTTCAATATGTTAACATCAATCTTAGAACACTTTGAACAAACTTTCTGAAATGTTTTGATTTATTCAAAGTCTCACTTTCATATTTCAAGTACAGATTTTACATTGTCATATCATTGAGAAATGTTCTCTATTGTACTTGAAATTATACTAGAATGTTATTATTGTACTCAATTGTTATACACTCTTGATCTCAGTCAAAGTCATTATTGTAAACCATTCAAGTTATTGTGTAAATTGAGGAAAATAATGTTATTTCTTCAAGTATTGCAAACTAAAGATAGTGGTGTGCTATCTTAGGGTGATTGTTAAGAGTTCGTAACATAGGGCTTAGAGTGGGACTTGTACTTATTCTAACAATAGTGGAAAATCTCTTGTGGTGTGCAAGAGGACTGAATGTACCTTTGGTTGTAAGGGGGACTAGGATAAACTGTTGTATTCTTTATTTATGCTATTTATTTTTGCCATACACTATCTTAATCAGAAAAATAATCCACTAAGTCTCTAAAAACCAGAAAATTTATATACACCTAATTCACCCCCCCCTTCTTAGGTGTGCCTTTGTTCTTTGTTCTTAACATTTGCAGCTTGGAAGGCCATACCATATCCATTTGGATTCTTATTCCAGTTGGGTGTTTTCCATTAAGTTTCCTTAGTGTGCCACAGTCGTCTACAATAATCACACCAAAGTCGTTTCTTTTTTCTTTCTCTATCAACTTTGTATCCCTTTGCAACTATAGCAAAACTCTCAATTTCTTGCACCCTTGTACTATCAGAGTTTTGCAACATAACTTTCTTTCTGGATTTCTCTCTCCTTACTCCAGAAAATACTTCCCTCAATGAAGGCAAAGGTTTTCTGCCCAAAATTCGACCACAGACTTCATAATGTTCTGGATTGAGTCCTATTAGAAACATATACACCCTATCATTTTCTTCTCTTTTCTTAAATCTGTTTACATCTTTGAAATTCTCCCAATCATCCTTATAACATTGGTCAAGCTCTTGCTAAAGGACAACCATGGGATTAAAGAATGGTGACATCTTTATCTCCTTGAAACGAGTCTTAAGTTCATAAATATGTGAGGAGTTCTCCAACTCAGAGAAGCAATTGCGTACATTTTCCACATCTATTTTGTAGTGGAAATAAATAGGTAGGGCTTCCCAATGGAAGATTCCATCAAGTGAATCAACCACCCAATCATTAAGAAGTTCTCTGACTTCCATTCTTGGTAAGATGAATCGGTCTTCTCTGAAACTGAAACAATACAAACATATATATATATAGTTCTCTGACTTCCATTCTTGGTAAGATGAATCGGTCTTCTCTGAAACTGAAATAGTACAAACATATATATATATATATATATATATATATATATATATATATATATATACACAATGCTTCCAACTATCTAGTGAATGTAAAGAATAAAGGAAAAATAAATTAGGAAATAAATCAAATCAGAGTGATTTGATTCTTTCCCAAAATACAAATAAACTTAAATAGAAAATAAACTAATAAACACAATCATATTAGATCTGATTGCTATATGTCAACAAATATAATAAGGTGTCACAACTCATTAATCATTAATTGAACATAATTAGCCACAATTTTAAACGTAATTAACCATGACGTTTAGGTATTCAAATGTACACGATATTCATTAACTTTCAAATTGGGGTTAAATATACATGCTTTTTAGGTGGTCAAATATACATAATATTGATTAACCACGACTTGTGTTTAGATAAACTTTTGATAATTGTGTTTAACGATGCCAAAATCATGATTAATTGTATTCATTGGGTGTTAATGAATTGTGATATCTTATTATATTAATTAATCATCTACTAAATATAATTAATCATGTATTTAAACTACATTATCCATATAAATTGTTGTCTAATTTGTGTCGCAAAATAACACATCTCAAAATTTATTTATGAAAGAAAATGAAAATATTTCATGTCCTTCAAGCAATTTATATACATTTATATTGTCACATGTTATGCATGGACACTACATGTCTTCAAGTTTTCAACTCAAACTTTTGAATCTAATTTTTTTTTCTATTTCACTTTGACAGTGTGTTATATGTTCTCTAGAAGATATGACTACAATAAGGGCCGGAAAGGTTAGTTTATGTGATAAGAGTCTTAGAGTTGTATTTGAGATATTCTATACATTAACAAGAGTAGCAAAGTGAGTTTCTGACGGTAATTATATCATCTCATCTATAAAAAAAATAGATAACTCACTTTAGAGTGCAAACGAAGTTATTTAAAAAATTAATAATTGATATTACATACATAACAAATCATGGGTGCATAGAAATATCAACTTTTGATTTTTTAATTAATGATTGAAATTAATTGCTTTAATTGTTATTCACTTCAAAGGAGTCAAATGTGCATGATTGGAAAAATCAATAATTGATATTTCAACCACACATGATTTAATATACATGTACATATAATATCAACCAATGAACTTTTCATCAACGGTTGATATTAGCCACTTTAGAGGATCAATATCTCAAATTTTTGTATTTGATCATAGATTTCCATATACCTTTGGTCATTATTATAAGAAACAATTGAGTTATAATTTGGTCAACTAAATTTGATGTACTTGACAAATACATCAAATTTTGTTGACCAAATTATAATCCAATTTGTCTATTATAAAAACGTCTGAAGGGAGTATGACTCAATGTTTTGTCAATTAGAAATTAATTGAAAATCCTAGTTCTAACGCGATTCCTACACTACAGGTAAATATTAGTGGATATGCAGCATCAGGTGGTGGTAGAGGCATCGAAAGAGTGGATGTGTCTGTTGATGGAGGAAAAACTTGGATGGAAGCTTCAAGGTTTCAAAAGAGTGGTATTCCTTACATAGCAGATGATTGCAACAAAAGTGACAAATGGGCATGGGTGTTATTTGAGGTCACAACGGAAATTCAACACAACACTGAGATTATTGCAAAAGCGGTATGTTACATTTCTTCCACTAAGTTTCATATATCTAACTTCTTATAGTTAGTAATCAACTGGTGTGTTGGGCTAGGGCTTAAGGACGTGACAGTTGTAACCCTACCATTTAGAATATTGGGGGTGTCTTCTTTGATTTTCGGGGGAATTGGTAGAAATTCAAGGATACTATGACCTACGAACCATCTTTTGTGATGGGAGAAATCGGAAGACTGTTCTAATAAGGTACATGACAGTGAAGGCACAATCTTCCTACAACATCATCTTAGGGATACCAACACTAAACATACTAGGAGCAATGGTTTCACTCATGCACTTAAGCACAAAGTATCCACTAAGAGTGTTGCGATGCAAAATGGTCCATGTGGTCGGGAGCAACGAAGAAACGTAAAACATAAAAGAGGAAACAAATGCAAAATAATGATAAAAGAGCAATGAAAGGAGAAGGTGAAAATATACGTGTTATAGATGCCAGATGGGAAGCAACAAAGCATGTGCGCGTTGCAGTTGCAAGAGGTGAGCAACACATAAAAGAAAAGTATAATTGAAAATAAAAATAATGAGGGTGATGGTAATATATAGAAGATGGAGAAGGTATTTATAAGGAAGGTAATGATGAAAATGATGAAAACCCAAGACAGGACACACAAATCAAGGGAATTAGGGAGAAAAAGGAGGAAAAGGAAAAGGAAAAGTGACATTTTGTGAAGTGGAAAAAAGAAAAAGTATCCCGCAAAACAAGTCACATCGTCACTATGCGGAATAATGCTAGCACAACAATTCGATCAAAAACATGAAACAACGGTGCATGAGTTATTGTACTCTTAGGTAATGTCTAAGTAACTAAAAAAGAGAGTGGGAAGAAACAACTCCTTTTAACGACACTACCCTCATAGTAATCAGATACCTTAAAACTAATACTCCTCTCCTCCCAGCTACAATGATCATCATCAAAACTCCGTGATCCTTCACTTGTCCTCCAAACCATACTGTAGCGAGTGGAAAGTGGAACCAAAGACGACCAAACACTGAGTTACTTTCCACACAAAAAAGATACATTGTCATCTCCTCATAACCCTTCAATGCTTGAAAAGTAGAGGTGCAAACTATGAGACGTCTATGCACCAAAGAAGACCAACAAACCCATCAAGATTGAGACAAGCAATTAAGTTTGCACTGGAAAAAAGAGGGCATATGGTAATGGAGTCTGAACCGTCATCCTTAGATCTTGTGAATATTTTTGGCAGTAAGAAATACCAAATAAGTAGAAAAGAATTTCAAAAATTTATGGGGAAACTTTATCGAGGCAAGCTTCCGCTTTAAAGATGAAGAAAAAGACGACGATGACAAGTGTAGAAGAATCCAAAAGCTGATGACTTGTGGACTCCTTCGCCCGGTCGTACCCAAAGATGTGAAGAATCCAAGAGCAAAAGACTTGTGAACTTCTCCACTCGGCCACACTCGAAGATGTGAAGACACTCGGGCGCACCAGAAAATGTTAAGAATCCAAGACTAGAAGACTTATGAACTCCTCCACTCGGTCGCACCCGAAGATGTGAATAATCCAAAAATGGAGGATTTGTAGACTCCTAACCTCAATCACACTTAAGGACTTGAAGATCCAAAACTACACGAACTAGAGACTGGTGAACTCTTCCACTTGGATATGCTTGGGATGACAAGTAGCTAGAAGGGGGATCGAGCAACATGAAAACACCTACACCCTAAAGGGCTTGCCGCTTTGTGGACTGGGCGAAATATCAAAAACAGAGAGAACAAAAAATGGCCCAAGATGATGGTGTATGGATTGTGCCCACTACATTCTAGATCGATGTAACTCAATACATGGAAAAGTGTGACACTCAAATCATATAGCTTATCTTTATATGGGTTACAGACTGGCATCCATGCGCTTAGTTATCGCTAATAGCCACTAAGGCATCACAAGGAATTGCTTTGGAGTAAATGGGCCTGGATCGGAGAGGCCCATTTCGCAAAGAAAATTCGACTAAAAAAGGAGAAGAGACAACTATGGTTATGAATCTTTGCATATACTTGAACAATATATTATTCTCTCCTAGAGTTTGGTACCACTGTATTTCTTGTTTACACACGTGAATAATTATTATGTTGAAATTAGAGTATTAGTCATGTGAACACCAAATTTCTTTGATGAATGATTTTTAGATGTAGATCTAGACACTACAACACATATAGTTTTCAAGTTTAAAATTATTTTTGTCTCTCTTCTGATTCTTATTCTCTCATTTCAGAACTGATATCCACACTAAATGGTATCCTGTATCGAGATATAGTGTCATAAATTGTGTGTCCAATTAACACAACTGAATTGTTTTACTCTTAATCATCTATGATATTTTTTAAAAAAATATTGGAGAAATAAGAAATTAATAATCCCTCTGTCCTACAATAATTTACTTATTTGATTATTTTACAAAGATTGAAAAAATATAATAAAGTATGAGAGATAATAGTAGTCTTACTAAACAGTCATTATCAAATATTGTCTTATTTACTATTACCATTAATGTATAATGTATTGTAGGAAAATAGTAGGTAATGTTACATTAAAAATTAAAATGAGACTTTTATTTTGGGAAACATTTTTTACAAATGAGTCAATTATTATTCAAAGGAGAAATATTAATTAAAGTGACATTAATGTCCATTTTATAATAGATTTGAATTCAATCCCTTTAGTTTACAATGTCAAACTCATCTATGATAATTATCTAACTCATGTCTAAATTATTCTCTCACAAAGAGTTTAAAATTTAAAATATAGGGGTTAACAATTAAGAATGTGAAATCCTATAATGATTTGTATATATAATATTTTAGAAACACCATATAAGAGTAAGAGATTTACTATATGTCCCACGAAGGTAGCAGTTGTGGGCTATAGGACGTTGAAAGAGTTTTAAATAGGAGATTTTTAATCCCAAAAATTGATATAAAGTTACTAATTTTTGTCTTAAAGAAAATAACCTCTTACAATATATGCATTTAATAACGAGCTTTTTTTCAGGTGGATTCGGCAGGAAATGTTCAACCAGAAAAGGTAGAAAACATTTGGAACTTGAGAGGGATATTAAACACTTCATGGCATCGGATACAAGTTCAAGTCACCGACTCCAACTTTTAAAAGATAGAGAGTTTCTTATTCCACCCTTAATGCTCGACAATGTGTAAATAATAATGGACCAAACATCTAGTCTTGGGCCATAAATAATGTGTCTGTTATTCAAATGAACCTCATTTTTCTCTCTATCACTACTAAAAAACACTTTTAATTGTTTTGAAAGTGCACGTTTAGACTGCATAAATTGTTTGAAAGTTCTTCTATCGTCTTCAAATATTTGTGATATTTACAAAAAAATATTTATTTAAAAAAGACCGTCACTTTTAGAAATTAGTATTGTTAATAATTGTTAGAAATATTTTGAAGGTGAGAATCGAACTATTGACCTCCTTATGTTATCAATCTTTTTTTTAAGTAATTTACTTCGGTCACCAAACTGATCTTATATCATTTATTTAATTTTTTTTCCAATGTTATCAATCACTTTGTATTTATGTTAATTTGAATATCACTTTGCATTTATGCTAATTTGAGTACACGGATAATTATATCACTTTGCATTTATGCTATTTTGAAGGTGAGAATCGAACTATTGACCTCCTTATGTTATCAATCATTTTCTTAAGTAATTTACTTCGGTCACCAAACTGATCTTATATCATTTATTTAATTTTTTTTTCCCAATGTTATCAATCACTTTGTATTTATGTTAATTTGAATATCACTTTGCATTTATGCTAATTTGAGTACACGGATAATTATATCACTTTGCATTTATGCTATTTTGAAGGTGAGAATCGAAGTTTGGAGGGAAAAGGAAAGGAAAAAGGAAATAGAAAGGAAGGAAAAAGGAAGAAAGGAAAACAGAAAGAAAAGCATTTCCCTCGCGAGAACTTCTTCTTCTTCTTCTTCCTCTGTCGCGTGACCATTCTCTTTCCTTCTTCCATTTTCATTTTTGTTTCTTCCTTTTGTTCAAGAATAGAAAGCCAAGGCTAGTGGGTGAGAAAGATCAAGTCTCCAACTCCTTCCTCCTTCTCGGATTCAAAAACGGAGTTAGGGATTTCAAAACCGTCAAACACAAACCTCCTTGTTTCATCTAGATCTAAGCTTCGTTTCGCAAAGAGATAGAAGGGAAAGTTGTTCACTACCACGTTGCGGTGCTAGGGAACTAACTTTGGAAGCGACATTGCGAGCGGAGATTTTACCGGATTTACTCGTGGTACCGTAATCGAACGTTAAAGCTAACGTTAAGGTAAGGGCTCCTTCCAAACTTTTAGTTTGCATTTAGGGACTTATCTGTGATTGTGTGGAAAAGGAATTTGTTAGGGTTGAAGTGTTGATTTGGGGGAAAATGAATCTAAGGCTTTATGGGTAAAATCTTAGAGTTAGGTTTTGGTTATATTGATGAATGTTTCGTGGAAAATGAATTTAAACTCATTTATGTATGATTTTGAGTAAATGAAACTTGTTGTGTTTGAGTGGTGGATTGTGTTGATTTGTGTTCGTTGTATTTGACGTGTTCTTAATTAATACTGATGAAATTTGATGTGTGTATGGTTGGATTCTGTGGAGGAATGAATTGATGTGTTTTGGTATGGATCGTGGATTGAATTTGATAATATGTTTGAGTTTGTTTTGTGTCGAATTTGAAAACCATTAGAGTTAAACGAGTATTAAGAATGAGGAATATCTTAATGTCTACGTTTACTTAATGTTGGCGTGAAAACCATTAGAGTTAAACGAGTATTAAGAATGAGGAATATCTTAATGTCTACGTTTACTTAATGTTGGCGTGAAAACCATTAGAGTTAAACGAGTATTAAAAATGGGGAATCTTTTAATATCTCGGTTTACTTAATGTTGTCGTGAAAATCGTTTAAGTTAAATGAGTATTAAGAATGGGGAATCTCTTAATGTCTTGTTTACTTAATGTTATCGTATGATTTTGAGGAAATGAGATTTGATGTGTTTGAGGGGTATGTTGTGATGATTGTGTTCTTCGTATTTGACGTGTTTATAATCAACGCTTATGAAATTTGATATGTGTATGATTGGATTTTGTGGTGAAATGAATTGATGTGTTTTGGTGTGAATCGTGGATTGAATTTGATAATATGTTTGAGTTTGTTTTGTGTGGAATTTGAAAACCATTTAAGTTAAATGAGTATTAAGAATGGGGAATCTCTTAATGTCTTGTTTACTTAATGTTTGCTTTTGGAAAATCGTTTAAATTAAATGAGAATTAAGAATGGGGAATCTCTTAATGTCTTGTTTATTTAATGTTTGTTTTGGAAAATCGTTTAAGTTAAATGAGAATTAAGAATGGGGAATCTCTTAATGTCTTGTTTACTTAATGTTTGTTTTGTAAATCGTTTAAGTTAAATGAGTATTAAGAATGAGAAATCTCTTAATAACTTTGTTTACTTAATGTTTGTTGTGAAAATCATTAGAGTTAAACGAGTATTAAAAATGGGGAATCTTTTAATATCTCAGTTTACTTAATGTTTGTAGTGGAAATTGTTAGAGTTAAATGAGTATTAAGAATGGGGAATCTCCTAATATCTACATTTACTTAATGATTGTCGTTCGAATTGTGCTTGTCCGTGAGAGACTGCACATGTGTTTGTCCGTGAGAACCCTGGTAAATTATGTTTTTCCGTGAGAGACTGCACATGTGTTTGTCCGTGAGAGACTACACCCTGGTAAATTGTGTTTGTCCATGAGAGACTGCACAGGTGTTTGTCCGTGAGAGACTACACTCTGGTAAATTGTGTTTGTCCATGAGAGACTGCACAGGTGTTTGTCTGTGAGAGACTACACCCTGGTAAATTGTGTTTGAAACTGAGAGACTGCACAAGTGTTTGTCCGTGAGAGACTACACCCTAGTAAATTGTGTTTGTCCATGAGAGACTGCACTCGTGTTCGTTCGTGAGAAACTGTACGTTTAGGATTTACGCCTCTCGCGAAGGGTTTTGTTTTGGAATTGTGTGATAGCATGTTTGATTGTAAACTATTTCGAAACTCAAGTTCTCGTGGTAATTGTGTTGGAATTGCTAAGTGTTATGTATTGATTATCGTGTGTAAGTGTGATGGATTGTAAAACTATTTCGAAACCCAATTTGTCGTGGTGTTTGTGTGGGAATTGCTAAGTGTTAAGATTTGGAGTTGTGTATGAATGTGATTGAATTAGTTTATGTATTTTTGGAAGGATAAGCAGGGAAATCGATTTCCCAATCGATTTGGGAAGTTACAGAGGCTCAACTATTTATAAAATCGATTTCCCAATCGATTTAGGAAGTTACAGGGGCCCAAATATTTATAAAATCGATTGCCCAATCGATTTGGCCATGCAGGAATTCAGCAAAACTGACAAAAATCGATTTGGAAATCGATTGGCATTAAGTCAGGGGCTCAGCTATCCTGTCAATCGATTGCCCAATCGATTGAATTAAACCCAGAATTCAAATTTCACTAAAAACCTTCAGGAAATCGATTGGCTTAGTAGAAATTCTTATTTTGAGTTAGATAACAGATTGCTCATTGATTTATCAATGTCTTGGTTAGTTATGTATTACTTGATGGATTGAGAACTTTATTTTGTTTTCATTGTTATTTGGCATGTGTTATATGAACTTTTAGCATATGGAAAACCCTTTTAAGGTGCCACTACAAGAAAAGATTCATATACCTACGGAAAATTACCCACGGATGTCGGTTAGTGGATAAATTATATAATATCTATATAAAAATCGCGGGTAAATTTGTTATTAAGTAATTTAAACTTTTTTAATTGGTTTCCACGGTTTGTCCGTAGGTATATTAAAAAAACTCCGTGGGTAACATTAAAAAAAAAAGAAACTCAACTCGAAGTTGCCAAAATTTAATCGTATTTTTTGTTACTACTGATTATCCGTAGGTAATATCCGTGGGTAAATTGAAAATATAGTTTTGTATATTACTTTGTTTTTTTTTTAAAAAAAAAGTTAAGGCATTTGTTAGAAGGCATTTCTAAGTATAGTAAGCAAACAAAACCCTTCACAAATTTGAGTTCAGTAAGCAAACCCTTCAACAAGAAGCAAACAAAACCATTTGGAAACCCTTCAACGCCGTTCAAACCCTTCAACGCCGTTCAAACCCTTCAACGCCGTTCGTCGTTCAACGTCGTTCGTCCTTCAACGCCGTTCAACGCCGTTCAAACGTCGTTCGCCGTTCAACGCCGTTCAAACGTCGTTCGCCGTTCAACGCCGTTCGTGTTCGCCGTTCAACGCCGTTCGTGTTCGCCGTTCAACGCCGTTCGTGTTCGCCGTTCGCCGTTCGTGTTCGCCCTCTCTACCCTCTCTGCCATCACTGTCTTTTGTGTTCTCCCTCTCTGCCACTTCAAATCAACGTCGTTCGCCCTCTCTTCCAGTACCGTTTTTATTTTGCTTGGATTCTGATTTTGTTTTGCTTGGAATCTGATTTTGTTTTGCTTGGAATCTGATTTTGTTTTGCCTGGAATCTGATTTTGTTTTGCTTGGAATCTGATTTTGTTTTGCTTGGATATTGTTTACTTGGATATTTTTGCTCCCAAATCAGCCGGTTCTGTTTTCAAAACATAGGCATAAAGTGGTCATATTACAAAAGTAGGTTTTTCTAAATTTTATTTCAGCTTGATGCACTGCAAATAATATTTAATGCCATGTTGCAATCATTAATTTAAATTAAAGCACAATAAAGAATAAGATTATTCTAAATCTATAACCAGAGTCAGAATAGTTACCTTCATGATGCTCATCAGAAGTAGGAAAATTGGAGGTAGGAGTATTCTCTAAATTAAAGTTGGCATGCGATCCTAGTCCAGTGTTGTTAGATACAGAAACAGATTCAATTGTTTCAGAAATAGCACTGTCACTAGTAATCTCCTCCCGTGAAACTTGGGCTGCATCTAATTCACAGTTCCTGTGTAAACTTTCAGCAGTACCATGCAAGTTAGGATGCTCAAATAGACCATTAGCATTTGATGAAGACGTTAGCACTTGTTGATTTCCAGTGATTGGTTGTTTGATTACAGGCCACTCATCATGAAAACCTTGTTGTTCAGAACTATTTTGACAGTGCAGACTCAAACTGGACTCTGAAGTTTCTAATCGTATAATTATATTATGTCACCTCTACTTGTGCTCCCTCTTGAAGTTGTGAGAAGCCAAATGTTTTACTAATCAGTAACAGATGAAAAGGAGAAACAACTTACTGCAAATGTGTTAGGTACTCTTTTTTATGTCTATATGACTACATTTATATTTTAATGAGTTGGTTTTTTAATTCATGGATTAAATTTTTCTCTAATGTTTATGGATTTCCATCAATTTCATTAAATAATATTCCATTGTTAAGTTTTTTCCATCTTTTTTTTATATATAATGTGATGCATGTACAGAAAATGATCTTTTATCTTTGTTAATATAATTATTGTAACTATGTAATGAAATTCAGGTTTGACCCAAGGTCCTATGTAGAAAATTTGCAGTTACTTCCTTCTAGAATCATATTGTATTTGGTTTTGTTAGTTTCTTTTTATTTACCATGCAAGTATTCTGCGTTGAATTTTTTTTCAAGTATGAGACATGTAACATGTGAAAGAGAATCTTAGAGTTTTTCATTAGAAAACTGACAAGGTAAAATTATAGTTAGACACTTGTAGATTAGGTTGCTCCCACAATTCTAATCCTATAATATCTATTGGATATTAGTGAATTTTCACCTCTCAATCGTGTGTAATCAATTGCTGAACATTATAATTTATTTTGCAACATATGTGAAGATTATCTAGCACTCTATTGATATATCTGTTGTGATTATATCAAAAGGTTATTTTATTTTCCTTTATTATACACACAATGTGACCCATTTCCTACAAACTTTATCTATTGTGCATCTTACAGTATGAGCAATGTAGCTAACTCACATAATGGTGGTTGTGGTTGAATTGTGCATTGTCTCATTTTCACAACATAGTATCTTATAAACACACACAATATGTTTGCACTTGTAGAATATGTTTGCACTTGTAGAACTTTACTTGTCACACACAACATGGTATCTTATAAACACACAAAACGTGATTTGCTATTTTTCCAAATCAATAAAAGATCTAATTTTGGATTAGGAGTGTCTGAGAAGCGTCTGACAAAGAGGTGTATGCTCGGTCTCTTGGCATGTGTCTGATTCATTTTTTTTATCAGACATCTTCAATATGTGTCTGGCACATGTCCGAGAAATGTCAGTGTCCAACACGTGTCTTGACACAAAGAGGTGTATGTGCTTCGTAATCATAGCTAATTACTTACACAAGACTTCTTATGATCCTTTTACTAATAAGTGGCATACAAGACAACTTCCTTATAACTTCAGTCCATTATGTTTTGTGTATCTGTTGTTCTATGAAAATCAAACATTATGTTTCAATAGAACAAACTATAGTCTCTAGTTTTAGTAAAAGAGCATTTTATATTTTGCCTCTCTGTTAGTTAAATATTTAGTTCAATTTCTGAAATCTAATATTTAATAAAGTAATGTTAATCTACAAAATTCATTGCAGATTTCTTATATATTAATATAATATTATTTGTATATTTGAGTTTAATTTTTGTTGTAATCAAATATAATTTTTTTTTTTTAAATTTTTAATGCGATTTTGTATTGTGAATTGCACAATTTTATTCTTCGTTAAATTATATAAAAAAATTCATATTTTTTTATAAAAATGTCCGATTAGTACTGTATTCATACCAATACCTAAACATGATAGATAGCAACTATCTACCCAATTTTGCAAGAGACATTGCATAAACATATTTTCATTGATTTGAAAAATACTGGGTTTGAATCCTTTGTTATACCTCTATAGAGGGCATGAGTTTCATTAGTAACAATATATAACAATAAAAATCATTGCTAAGTGGCTCAAAAACAGGAAGAAGAAATGACTGGGAGCAATTATGTCATTATTTATAGTTTTCTATTTGAGTAGGAAACATTTCAAGGTAAGTTGCAACAAGCCTCTAAAGGTGGGGAAACATCTAATAGTTGTAGTCAAGTGGTTAATGCGGAAGCTCGCTTAGACATGTGGGTCCAATCTGTTGGGGGAAGAATAAAGGGAGGATCTATGGTGCTGGAGATAGATCCTCGCTTTATAGACCAGGTGTTGCAAGTCTAGTTCCAACTTCTCGTCCATCTAGAGGTTGCGCCAATTTCTTGTCTCAACAATTTAATGAGATAGCTGCACAGATAGCAGCATTTGAGGAGCGAGCAAAAGCGGCAGAACACGAGGCACGAGAGGCGCGAGAGGAGCTAAGGAAAGTTGAGCAACGTCGACAAGAGGAAGTTCAACAAACAGAGCAACGCACTACAAAACTACAGATGCAGCTAGCAACATTGGCAAAAAGTGTTGCTTCCATACAGGCTGAGTCATCCCGTCGTCGTCATCATCCAGATTATGACGAGGATGAGTCTAACGATGATGACGGCGAGGAGTAATACTGGTTTCAGTTTCAGTTTCGTATAGTAGTTATGACTACTTATTTTGTTTAGACTTGTAGGCATTATTTCGTACACTAGTGTCGTTATGTGTATTTTGAAACTTATGGCAGTAACAATGTACTTATTTTGAAACTTATGACAGTAACAATTGTCCTTATTTTGAGACTAATGGAAGTCCGAATGTGTAATTTGAAAACACTATTTACATAATATTTCACCTTTTTTAAGTGACAATGATGTTTAATATGCTTACAATTAATTTTAAATATATATTAAAAAATACAGGAAACGGTAAAAAAACAAAAATAGAATTAAAATCATTTTTTCATTACCCACAGACAATTCATGGATAAAATGATCAATATCAAATATAAAATAGTAGACTTTGTCACAGATGGTCCGTGGGTAATGTAACTTACGACTTTTCCGTCGATAACTATCTACTATTTTATCTACGGCAAATCTATGAGTAACGTTACCCACTGAGACTCAGTGGGTCATATTACCCACTGACAATCCCTAAGTAAGTGTGTCCCACGAAATATTTTCCTACGAGCGATTTAGCTAGGAACTCGTGTCCGTGGGTAATCCGTGGGTAATTTTACGTTACCTATGGACAGTCCGTGGGTAAAGATAAAATTTGCCGTAGGTAATAACAATTTTTCTTGTAGTGTGCATGCTAAGTTGAAAGGTTATTTTGTGCATTTAAAAACTTAAATGTTATGTGTTAATTGTTAATTTCGGTTGGTGACCCTTTACAACTATTGTGGAAATCTGGGCTTTGCCCTCAGATGAGAGCCAGAACGATCCTACCGGTTCGTACCCTACGAATGGGAATGTAGATGAGAATGCTTGACTGAAGCTATGTTAGGAGGACCTCACGGGGCGCGTGGAGATCACTCAGGGTTATAGCTTTAGTTTTTTTTTTGAAGAATGATCAGATTAGGATGACATAGAGGGAACATATGTTTTTTTTGGATTACGTCATTTTGAACGGGAAAACTGTACCTTTACTAATATTGTCAGTATGACATCTTAGTTGAATGAGTTCCATGTATCATCTGTTGCTGTGTAAATATTTTGGATTCATATTTTGAGAAACTTTTCCGCTGCTTGTAAATTATAATGACTCAATTATTTATCCAAAGGTATTTCCTTATTTATTTTTCTGTTTTATTTTAATTTCTTTTAAAAAAAAAATATATACCCTCGCTTCGAAAAACGGGGTTCTTCTATCGTCTTCAAATATTTGTGATATTTACAAAAAAATATTTATTTAAAAAAGACCATCACTTTTAGAAATTAGTATTGTTAATAATTGTTAGAAATATTTTGAAGGTGAGAATCGAACTATTGACCTCCTTATGTTATCAATCATTTTCTTAAGTAATTTACTTCGGTCACCAAACTGATCTTATATCATTTATTTAATTTTTTTTCCAATGTTATCAATCACTTTGTATTTATGTTAATTTGAATATCACTTTGCATTTATGCTAATTTGAGTACACGGATAATTATATCACTTTGCATTTATGCTATTTTGAAGGTGAGAATCGAACTATTGGCCTCCTTATGTTATCAATCCTTTTCTTAAGTAATTTACTTCGGTCACCAAACTGATCTTATATCATTTATTTAATTTTTTTTTCCCAATGTTATCAATCACTTTGTATTTATGTTAATTTGAATATCACTTTGCATTTATGCTAATTTGAGTACACTGATAATTATATCACTTTGCATTTATGCTATTTTGAAGGTGAGAATCGAACTATTGGCCTCCTTATGTTATCAATTTTTTTCTTAAGTAATTTACTTCGGTCACCAAACTGATCTTATATCATTTATTTAATTTTTTTTCCAATGTTATCAATCACTTTGTATTTATGTTAATTTAAATATCAATTTGCATTTATGCTAATTGGAGTACACTGATAATTATATCACTTTGCATTTATGCTAATTTGAATACATTGATAATTAATAAGTATAATTTGATAAAATTCATATTTTTTGTCTTTCATTTATATTTTATCTTAATCTGTTTAAAATTATCAAATATGATTGTTATTTCGAAATTGAGGAAGCATCATATAAAATTGCTGGATTTTTATCTGCATTCACTTGGAGTTCTGGATTGATTTTGGGGTGGGAAAAATAATGAGAAATTTTCTTTTTTCACCCTCAAATCTTTTCAATATGTAGTTTTCTTTTTCACCCTCAAATCTTTTCAATAAGTAATTTTATTTTTCACCCAATTATAAACCTTATCAATAAGAAGTTTTTTTTTTTTTTTAGTTTTTTTTATTTGATCAAGAATAAGAAGCAACTTGAATTGGTATTTCTTTTCACACCTCAACGTTTTCAAATACAAAAAAATATATGTTCGAATTAGTCAATCTAAATGTATAAAATACACTTCCAAATTAGCTAATTCGAACAAAATTTAAAAGCTTTTGAAAAGATTTGAGAGTGAACAAAGAAAATTTCCCATTATTTTCCCCACCCCAAAATCAATCTAGAACTCCAAGTGCATGCATATGAAAATCCAGCAATTTTATATGATGCTTCTTTAATTTCGAAATAACAATCATATTTGATAATTTCAAACAAATTAAAATAAAATATAAATGAAAGACAAAATATGAATATTATCAAATTATACTTATTAATTATCAGTGTATTCAAATTAGCATAAATGCAAAGTGATATAAGTGCATTTATTGGCCTCCTTATGTTATCAATCCTTTTTCTTAAGTAATTTGTTCAACTGCTATGATTCTTGGTAATTTTGATTGTGTTGTTGATATCTATGAAAAATTTAATGCACCCAACCATTATCTTCAGAAAAAAAAGACGATTATGTTAATACCCATGTATTAAATTGTGTTAATCATTCAATGCATGAATAATTTAATCTGGGTGATTATGTTGATATCTATGTATTGAAATGTGCTATTAATCCATCAATGTAGAAATAATTTAATACTTTTGCTAGTCACACCATTCTTTTTTCTAGTTACACGCAAAATAAGTTACTTGCCCAAACCGAAATCTAGTTCACCTAAAATTAAAATTATGAATAGAATAAATTAAGTTCATAAAAGATATATGTGAACTGAATTCGTGTAGTCTATTATAATGTAATTAGAAGAAAAACAAGTGTAACTAATAAAAATAATAATTTAATCTAGACAGATGTAATTTAATACACTAAATTGATTACAAGACTTCAAAATGTGTCGTCTTCTTTCAACATTCTTATAGACTGATTTTGAATTCTAATTACCATAGTTTTTGAATTCTACCTTTTATATTGATATATTTTTGCATACTACACAAGACTTTATTTATAAGTATAGCTTGATATGGCTGGACATAGTGGACATGGTGTTCTAACATTACATGCTTTAAAAGGTATTTTTGTGTATCATATTATTTCTATTTAGCCTCCATTTGTGTTGGTTAAGATTTTATAAGAGATGTCGATTTATGATATTTTTTATTTTGTTTCTATTGAAGCACCTTGCAATTAAAATATTGTTTAGAACGAAGACAAATATCTAAATCGTAAGATGAATTAATATATGATATATCATTTAGAATTTTATATACATCATTTATGGTTATTTTTATGATATTTTTTAAATAATTTATTTGCATACTTTTTATGTTTTTCTAAATTTTACTTATAGTAGTTATTAATATTTAAAATGTTTTGTATAATAGTAACCCGATGAGGGAGTATTTATCAGTTTTAATGAAGTACTTATTATTCTAGTTAGATGGAGATCATGCAATGTGTTCTTTATCTATTTTAATGAAATTTTAGTGTTTATCTAGACTAAAATTATTTTTAGTGTCTCAATTACTTATAGTAAAATTAATCCATGAAAAAACATTCTAAACTCTTCTAAGCAAAATAAATTATAGTAAAAATAACAGACAAAAAAAATTATAATAAAAATAAATTTCATGCGACAAGATATGCTAAGTAATGCAATGTTTATATATATATATATATATATATATATATAAAAAGTAATGCAATGTTTATATATATATATATAAAAAAAAAGTAATGCAATGTTTATATAAAAAAAAAAAAGTAATGCAATTAATGTTACAACCATAACAGACACAATACAAAGTTTTCCAAACAAACTCTCCTAATTCCACCCCTACCCAACAATGACAATTTTCAAAATAGTTAGAGTAGAACCTTTAGATACCCATCATTTCCAACCATGGCCAAAATTATTTGTCAAATTCATTTAAGGGATTAAGCATAAGATACATCAAAGCTATTAGGCACAGGTTTCCCAATCAAACTAATGCTCCAGTATTCACAAAATAAAATCAATAATGCATGATGTCCTCTCATATCAAGATCTCTTTGCCATCCCTACATATGGTTCCGCCAAAAACTGTCATGACTACATAAACTTAATTATCACCTAACTTCTTCCATACCACATAATTTAATGTCACAACAAAGACTTTTTGTTCTCAAGAGAAATAAAATTACTCCTGATCAATGTCCTCCACATATCGCCAAATACCCATGAGATTGAGTACACCATTGATTATCAGCATAACAATAACCTTTTATCATTGCATTCAACCAACACCAAACTATATATTTTTTTTCCAAGAGGAAAATTACATTATTGCATAACTTTTAAATTGACCAAACACAACCAAACCATATCAACACAAATATGTCTCGACACCCTTACACCCTTTTCAATGACCATTAAAGCTTTAATCTTTTAATAAAAAAGATTTTATATTTATATTTTATAAGTTTAATTTATTATTTGGTTTGTGTGGGAAAAAAGGAATTTTTATTCAAAATAACATTTTACATTAATAAAAGTGACACAATACATTTTTAAAACTTATTTAGTTTTTGTTGTTAACTTTAATTAGAAATATGGATGTGAGTTTTCTTTCCTTATATTATAATTAAATCATCGTTAATTTCTGTTTTCTAACTATTGCTTATCAAGATTTGACAACTTAACGTAGTTGGTTTGTTAGATAGTGCTTGTATTCTTGCAACTTTTCGGAATATATATATGAGAGTTTCAATAAAGTCTAATAATACCTCCAACTTTTTCACTTTAGAATTCCATTCACCTCAATTCCTAAAATTTTCAACTCACATGATGATGTGGCATATGACAAACAATCTGAAATACTGAATTTGTTAGAAATATATAATCAAAAGATGTGCGTTCTATTTTAGAGGATTCAGTTACTAGATGGAATATTTAACTTGATGGATTTTGTGCTAAATAGTAGTTGTGATTATTCTTTCAAGACAGATGATCATGTCTTTGTATGTGTTGGTTTTTTTTTTTTTTTTTGGATAAAATAATCAAAGAATCCTGATTATATATTGAACATCATTTGTATACATCGAGTATCATCATATGCACACTTGAACTCACGTTAGCAGATAAATTGTTCTTTTTAAAATTATCCTATATGTTCCAATGAAAATACGGTTGATGAAATTGATTAGCATCATACATTTTTTGTGAATTCTTCTAAGAGTATCTCCAACGGTAAATTCAATATGAGTTCATTAAATGAGGTTCACCATACCACATCATCTTAAAATAACTCATTTTTTACTCCAACGATGAACTCACGGTTTCATTAAATAGGACCCACTAACAGTCATATATTTATTTAATTACACGCTGGCGGACGGACGAACTCATTTTGCTACCGTTGGAGATGCTCTAAGGAGTTGAAAACAAAATATATTTTTATCAATATCTTTGTATAATATCTCTCTTTGTCATAAGATAAAAAAGTGCAAAATAAAGCATACTATCAACATATAGATTGAGTAACGAAATATTAGATTAAAGAAATAAACTTGTTATATTAAGAGGACAAAATAAAGCATACTATCAACATAAAGTGCAAAATAAAGTGTAACACCCTGTTTTTCAAAGCGAGGGTGTATTTTTTTTTCAAAAGAAATTAAAATAAAACAGAGAAATAAATAAGGAAATACCTTTGGATAAATAATTGAGTCATTATAATTTACAAGCAGCGGAAAAGTTTCTCAAAATATATGAATCCAAAGTATTTACACAACAACAGATGATACATGGAACCCATTCAACTAAGATGTCATACTGACAATATTAGTAAAGGTACAGTTTTCCAGTTCAAAATAACGTAATCCAAAAAACATCTGTTCCCTCTATGTCATCCTAATCTGATCATTCTTCAAAAAAAACTATAGCTATACACCCTGAGTGATCTCCACGCACCCCGTGAGATCCTCCTAACATAGCTCCAGTCAAGCAATCCCATCTACATTCCCATCCGTAGGGTACGAACCGGTAGGATCGTCCTGGCTCTCATCTGAGGGCAAAGCCCAGATTTCCACAATAGTTGTAAAGGGTCACCAACCGAAATTAACAAGTAACACATAACATTTAAGTTTTTACATGCACAAAATAACCTTTCAACTTATCATGCACCTTAAAAGGGTTATCCACATGCTAAAAGTTCATATAACACATGTCAAATAACATTGAAAACAAAATAAGGTTCTCAATCCATCAAGTACTATATAACTAGCCAAGACATTGATAAATCAATGAGCAATCTGTTATCTAACTCAAAATAAGAATTTCTACTAAGCCAATCGATTTCCAAATCGATTTCCTGAAGGTTTTTAGTGAAATTTGAATTCTGGGATTAATTCAATCGATTGGGCAATCAATTGACAGCATAGCTCAGCCCCTGACTTAATGCCAATAGATTTTCAAATCGATTTTTGTTAGTTTTGCTGAATTCCTGCATGGCCAAATCGATTGGGAAATCGATTTTATAAATAGTTGAGCCCCTGTAACTTCCCAAATCGATTGGGAAATCGATTTCCCTGCTTATCCTTCCAAAAATACATAAACTAATTCAATCACATTCATACACAACTCCAAATCTTAACACTTAGCAATTCCCACACAATCACCACGACAAATTGGGTTTCGAAATAGTTTTACAATCCATCACACTTACACACGATAATCAATACATAACACATAGCAATTCCAACACAATTACCACGACAACTTGAGTTTCGAAATAGTTTACAATCAGTCACACTTACACACAAAATCAATACATAACACTCAATCATAACTTGATTCAAACACGACTCGTGTGCCAAACACCCTAATGCGATGCGTATATGCCAAAATGCATGGACTCGGAATTCCAAACCAAAACCCTCCTCGAAGGGTCGTAAATCATAATTGTACCGCCTATCGCAGGCCAAAGTACCAATTACCAAGGTGCCACCTATCACGGGTCTGCACGATTTACTAAAAAGCGTAAACCATAAACGTACTGCCTATCACGGGCCCGTATCGTTTACCGAGGTGCCACCTATCACGGGTCAGCACGATTTACTAAAATGCGTAAATCATAAACGTACCACCTATCACGGGTCAGTACAGTTTACCGAGGTGTCACCTATCACAGGTCAACACGATTTACTAAAAGAAAAAGCGGAAATCGTAAATGTACCACCTATCACGGGTCAGTACAGTTACCATGGTGTCACCTATCACGGGTCAACACGATTTACTAAAAGAAAAAGCGGAAATCGTAAATGTACCACCTATCACGGGTCAGTACAGTTACCATGGTGTCACCTATCACGGGTCAACACGATTTACTAAAAGAAAAAGCGGAAATCGTAAATGTACCACCTATCACGGGTCAGTACAGTTACCATGGTGTCACCTATCACGGGTCAACACGATTTACTAAAAGAAAAAGCGGAAATCGTAAATGTACCACCTATCACGGGTCAGTACAGTTACCATGGTGTCACCTATCACGGGTCAACACGATTTACTAAAAGAAAAAGCGGAAATCGTAAATGTACCACCTATCACGGGTCAGTACAGTTACCATGGTGTCACCTATCACGGGTCAACACGATTTACTAAAATATAAATCGCAAACGTACAACCTATCACGGGTCCGTACAGTTTACCAAGGTGTCACCTATCACGGGTCGACACAATTTACCAAATGAAATGCATGAGCATACACAGACTCCATTCACAACAATCGTTAAGCAAATGCAGATATTAAAAGATTCCCCATTTTTAATACCCATTTAACTTAAACGACTTTCAAACAACATTAATTAAATAAGTCATTAAGAGAAACTCAAATCTATTATTAGATCCAATCCACAACTCACACCAAAATACATCAATTCATTTCTCCACAGAATCCAACCATACACACAACAAATTTCATCAGTATTAATTAAGAACACGTCAAATACAACGAAAACAAATCAACACAATTCACCACTCAAACACAACAGGTTTCATTTACTCAAAATCATACATAAATGAGTTTAAATTCATTTTCCACGAAACATTCATCAATATAACCAAAACCTAACTCTAAGATTTTACCCATAAAGCCTTAGATTCATTTTCCCCCAAATCAACACTTCAACCCTAACAAATTCCTTTCCACACAACCACAGATAAGTCCCTAAATGCAAACTAGAAGTTTGGAAGGAGCCCTTACCTTCTCGTTAGCTTTAACGTTCGATACGGTACCGCGAGTAAATCCGGTAAAATCTCCGCTCTTAACGCCGCTTCCAAAGTTGGTTCCCTAGCACCGTAGCGTGGTAGTGAGAAACTTTCCCTTCTATCTCTTCGCGAAACGAAGCTTGGATCTAGATGAAACGGGGAGGTTTGTGTTTGACGGTTTTGAAATCCTTAACTCCGGTTTCGAATCTGAGAAGGAGGAAGGAGTTCAGAACTTGATCTTTCTCACCCACTAGCCTTGGGTTTCGATTCTCGAACTTAAAGGAAGCAAAGAAAACGAAAAATGGAGGAAAGAGGAGGGAGGTTCACGCAAGGCAGGGAGAGAGAAGATGGAAATGTTTCTTTTCTTTTCCTTTTCCTTCCTTCTAATTTCCTTTCTTTCTATTTCCTTTTCTTTCTCCTTTTCCCTCCTTTTTCCTTACCCTCCAAACATATATTCATTATATATATTAATTATAATTAACAAATATCTCAAAATATCTAGATATTTGTTAATTTACCATTTCACCCATAACGCATTAAATTCTTCGTAAAAGATTCACCGCAGTTAATTTAATTTATTCATCGACGAGTAATTATAACCGGCATCAAAATATCTTTTTGATCATATAAACTCCAAAATATTAAAACTTTGGCTAAAAAGCCTCCGAGCCAATACCCAAAATACACAAAAATACATAAAGTATACTTTAAAATTATAGGTCTTACATAAAGCATACTATCAACATATAGATTGAGTAACGGAATATTAGATTAAAGAAATAAACTTGTTATATTAAGAGGACAATGATAAGGTAATAATTAATGAACGAAACCATAAAAAGTTAACAAAAAAAATTAGTAACAAATAAAATAAGATAGAATCCTAGGGTTGGAAAGTTTGGTTAAAATAGTCGTTAGGGCTAATTTGATTTCTGCTTGCTGGGCAGCATATTCATGTCTCTTGTTGGTCACATCAATGATATGATCAAAAGTTTTCATGGTGAAAACTGTGGTTGCGAAGTGCTCTAACTTGAGGACGTAAGACCAAATGCAACAATGAAAGCTATCACATTGTAGAAGATGTATTCATAATATATGAAGTTGAAGTCTCTTTAATACGTAAATCTTTCTTCTCAACCTTGATAACCATATTGTCAACATTTTTAACAATCAACCACTATTTCACTTTAGCATTTAATGATACCTCTCACTATTTTAATTTAGCATTTAATGCATCTCGATTACTAAAATCTTAATCTCATATGGTGATGCTGATGTGGCATATACTAAATGATCCAAAATACTGAACTTCTTGGATACACATAATAAGATGTGTGCTAAGACTTAGAGGATCCATTTACTAGTTGCAATATTTAACTTGACGGATTTTGTGTTGATTAGTGGTTGTGGTTATTCTTTCAAAAGTATTGACTTCAAGTATATTGACATGCAATGTGATTCTATATAGATGGATGATCATGTCTTTATGTGTGTTTCTTCTTCTTCAGATGAAATCATAAGAGAATCACAATTTTGTTTTGGATATCATCTATATACTTTGCTAATCATTATTTGTACACTTGAGCACACATTAGTAGATATATTCTTCTCTTTAATATTCTATGTTATCATCAAAACTATTAAGAACACGTTTCTCAAACCAATATGATTTTAACAATAATAATGCACCTCACTATGCCAAAAATGACATTTTATAGCGCGTCTTTTATAGCGCTTATTAAATACAAGTGCTGTTGTATAATATTTTAAAAACAACGGAGGATACAACAACGCTTTTTTGACAAGCGCTGTGGAAAAAACACTGTTGTAGAGTCATATAGGGTCACATAGCGCTTGCACATAATGTTTACAAGGCTTTTACATCGCTTTTTCAAAAGCGCTGTAAACTGAAGCGCCCTCACATAATGTTTTACAACACTTTTGGAGCACTTTAAACACAAGCGCTGTAAAATATAGCGATCCCACTTTATGTTACATAGCTTTTAATGCGCTTTTTTGACAAGCGTTGTAAAAGACTTACGCTTTCACATAATTAAATGACCTATTAGAGCGCTTTTTATACAAGCGATGTAAAACACTTGTGCTTTCACACATTAGCAGATATATTCTTCTCTTTAATATTCTATGTTATCATCAAAACTATTAAGAACACGTTTCTCAAACCAATATGATTTTAACAATAATAATCACCTCACTATGCCAAAAATGACATTTTATAGCGCGCCTTTTATAGCACTTATTAAATACAAGTGTTGTTGTATAATATTTTAAAAATAACGGAGGATACAACAACGCTTTTTTGACAAGCGCTGTGGAAAAAGCACTGTTGTAGGGTCATATAGGGTCACATAGCGCTTGCACATAATGTTTACAAGGCTTTTACATCGCTTTTTCAAAAGCGCTGTAAACTGAAGCGCCCTCACATAATGTTTTACAACGCTTTTGGAGCACTTTAAACACAAGCGCTATAAAATATAGCGATCCTACTTTATGTTACATAGCTTTTAATGCGCTTTTTTGACAAGCGTTGTAAAAGACTTGCGCTTTCACATAATTAAATGACCTATTAGAGCGCTTTTTATACAAGCGCTGTAAAACACTTGTGCTTTCACATAATTAAAGGACCTATTAGAGCGCTTATTATACAAGCGCTGTAAAATCAATCACTTTAAATAAAAATCATTTACTTTAAATAAATAAAAATAAATTTAAAACACATTTAATACACTGTCCTAACCCTACGAACCCTCATCTCCTCTACTCTGTGAACCCTCCTCTCATCTACTGTGCTCCCATCTACTGCTCCTCCTTTAAAAAAAATTGGATACGTTGTCTCAGGCACTGTATTTATTAATTTGTTGTAGTCACTAAAACTAATAAATTGTTACATAATAAATCATATAAAATCTATTCTTTTTTAAAATTTGTTGATCTGTTCTGTTTTGAAATCAGACTTGGACCTTGGATTCCATTTTCCAATATTAGATATGTGTACTATATATTGGTATAATGTTATTAGTAGCTTATTATTTGTGTAACTGCATTTATATAGGTCATATAAAGTGGACCGGAAATGGATGTCTGTCAATCGATTGTCAAAAGAGTATGAAAATGGAGTGAAGGAGTTTGTTGAGTTTGCAGTAAAGAATGCAAAAGATCCAAATAGAGTCGTTTGTCCTTGTTTAAAATGTTGTTTTGGAAAACGCGTTAGAGAAGATGAATTGGAAGGACATTTAGTATGGCATGGAATTGATCAAAGCTATACATATTGGATAAGACATGGTGAGAAAAAAAAGGAAATATTAATTTTGAGAATGGTTCGACATATGCTTCAACTGATTTCGACACATACATATGAGTCAAACCGAGTTGAGGAGATTGCAAAAGCAGTTGAAGAAGATCTTCGGGATTGTCCTAAAATGTTTGAGAGTTTGTTGAGTGATGCAGAGAAACCATTATATAGTGGTTGTACTAAATTCACAACACTGTCAACGATATTAATGTTGTGCAACTTAAAAGCGAGTAATGGATGGTCTGATAAAAGCTTTTGATGACTCTTCATCATATGCATATTGTTCATTGTTTTTAGTCTTATTTATCTTTAATCATTAGTTAATTTAATGAGTTATTTGATATATTTTGTTGATTTTAGCTCTTTGATTTAATGAAATACTTACGTTAATATTTCCTTGATTAAGTAGGGATTTTTCGGAGTTTTGTGTTGTCACTTTGTTTTAGTGCAGTGCCGAATTTTGGTGAGAAATCAACATGACCTATGTAGAGTATTTCAGCCATACCTAGAGTTGTAGATGTCCAATTGGAGTCAAACCAAGTGCAAATGAAAGCTACGATCCATAGCTACAACTGTTATGAAGACACTGAAACCAAATTCAGACTCGAAAGAGGAGAAAAATGCAATATATGTCGGACATCAGATGTTGAGCGTTTGAAGCGCGCCAGACGCGCCCGAGGCGCGTTTCCAGCCATTCAACACTGTCCAGGCGCGCCTAAAGCGCGTTTTCTGCGCCTGGACACAGAACCTTTAATTCCAAAGTAACCCCTAATTCCTTAGTAGATTTAAGATTAGAATTAAGCATTACCGTATAGAAATTCTCTTGTAAATTATTGCTTTGCAACTAATTTAATTGGTTTCATGACCTGCACCTATGTCTAGACTACAAATTCATGAATTTCTCATCTCAAGCATTCGTAAAGTCCACTTCCGTTTCAAAATACAAATCATAGAACATTTTAATATTGATCAAGCAATAAAAAGCATTACGCACAGAGATGAGAAAAATAATTTAATAAACTCATTCATATAACTAGAAATCAAATCATAAAAATAAGGGTTTCATCTTGTTACACTCATCCCTAACAAATAGGGTTTAGTTACTCATGACAGAGATAAAAGAGATACAGATTAGAGAAGAATTACAAGAAGGATTCATGAATGACTCTTGATAAAAATGCTCCAATGATGTTAGAAACAGTCGTCTTTGAGTTTCTATGCTAGGGCACAAGTCTCCCAACTTCTCAAGAGTAAAAAAGATCCCTAAAACAGTGAAAAATTGCGTTTTTATGGTCGTTGATGCACGTCGCGCGCTCCAGGCGCGCCTGGACAATGTTGAATGGTTGGAAACGCGCCTCAGGTGCGGCTGGCGCGCTTCAGGCGCACAACATCTACTGTCTGACGTATATTGCATTTGTCTCCTCTTTTGAGTCTGAATTTGGTTCTGGTGTCTTCATGAAAGTTGTAGCTATGGATCTTACCAAAATATGGCTAAAATACGCTACATAGGTCATGTTGATTTCTCACCAAAATTCAGCACTGCACTAAAACAAAGTAACAACGCAAAACTCCGAAAAATCTCTACTTAATCAATGAAATAAGAACATAAACATTTATTAAATAAAAGAAATAAAATTAACAAAATATATCAAATAACTCCTTAATTTAACTAATGATTGAAGATAAATAAGACTAAAACAGTGGGAAAATATGCATATGATGAAGAGTCATCAGCTTCACAGATTTATTAACACTCTTAAAAGATATGTTGTCAGATGATAGTGAACTTCACAGTCGAACCTACGAGGCTAAACGAATTTTTTGCTCTATTGGCATGAGTTATGAAAGGATTCATGTGTGTCCTAACAATTGCATTTTATTTCGAAACGAATATGAATTACTAAAGGCGTGTCCGAAATGCAATGTCTCTCGATATAAGAAGAAAGAATCTACTCCAACAAAAGTCGTGTGGTATTTTCCTATATTACTAAGGTTTAGGCGCATGTATCGCAGTGAAGAAGATTCAAAACACTTGGCATGGCGTGTAGATGAAAGAATTAGAGATGGAAAGTTTCGACACCCTGCAGATTCTCCACATTGGGAAAAAATTGATCACGAGTATCTTGAATTCGGGATAGAGTCAAGAAATCTACGACTTGCACTTTCTACTGATGGAATGAATCCACATGGTCTTTAGAGCATCTCGCACAACATGTGGCCTCAGATTTTGTTGATTTATAACCTACCTTCATGGTTATGTATGAAGCGTAAGTTTATGATGTTGTCTCTGTTAATTTCTGGCAAACCTGGGTGGAAGAAAAAGTCAATTTTCTTTGAATTGCCATATTGGAAGTCATTGTATATAAGACATTTCCTCGATGTGATGCATATTGAAAAAAATGTATTTGATAGTGTTATTGGTATGTTACTCAATGTTCCCGGAAAGTCTAAAGATAGCATCAATGCAAGATTGAACTTGGTCGATATGGGAATAAGAAATGAATTGGGTCCCGTAAAGAAAGAAAATCGCACATATCTACCTCCAACCGCTCATACTCTATCTAGAAAGGAAAAAATTGTTTTATGTAAATTTCAACACGAAGTTAAAGTTCCAGAAGAATACTCTTCAAACATTAAAAATTTAGTTTGTATGAAAGACCTCAAGTTAAAAGGTTTGAAGACCCATATTCTAAGGGAGCATTTGTTACCAATAGGTATACATTCTATTTTACCTGAAAAAGTTCGATGAGCCATAACTAGATTATGTTTCTTCTTGAGGGAAATTTGTAGTAAAGTGATCGATCCTTAGAAATTACCGACATTGCAGCGGGAAATTGTTGTTACTTTGTGTGAGCTTGAAATGTATTTTCCACCCTCGTTTTTTGGTATAATGGTTCACCTTACTGTTCATCTTGTTAAGGAGACACAACTTTGTGGGCCAACTTATATGAGATGGATATATCCGATAGAACGATATATGAAAATATTAAAAGGGTACGTAAAAAGTAGAAGTCGACCAGAAGATTGTATTGTTGAACAGTATATTGTCGAAGAAACTGCTGAATTTTGTACTGAATATCTGTCCAATGTTGAATCCATAGGGCTTCCCATGTCTTGTCATTCGGGAAAAATATCAGCAGAAAGGTTAATTGGAAAGAGACTAATGACTATATCAAGGATAGAATGCGAGCAGGCACAATTGTATGTTCTGCACAATGATGATGAGGTTCAACCGCATGTCAAAGTTTGATATAGACCCGAGATCAATTTCACAGAGATTGAGGTGGCTAGCAAATGGTCCGAGTTTACATGTCTTTTCTGACACCGATTATGTAATTAACGACTACACATTTTATACCAAATAACAAGATGATCAAACCACTATGCAAAATAGCGGAGTCACTCTCGTAGCTGAAGCAATGCATATCTCAAGTGCAAAAGACAAAAACCAAATATATGCAAATCTATCATATTTTGGGGTTATCGAGCGCATATGGGAGTTAGACTACACAATGTTTCGTGTTTCCATATTTGGTGGCAAATGGGTCGATAATAATAATTGCGTTCGGATTGATGAGTCAGGATTCTTGCTTGTCGATTTTAATAGGGTTGAATACAAAGATGAGCCTTTTATTTTAGCGTCGTAAGCTCAACAAGTGTTTTATGTCATTGATCCTGCTGATGATAAATGGTATGTTGTCCTATCGACCAATAAAATAAGTGATGATAACAATAATGATGAAGATGTTTGTAATGATCTTTTCCTATAAAACCATCATCAAGTAGAGTCTTAACACTACTTCAATAATTCTAAGAATAACTTCTGACCACATCCGCACATAATAATTATTATGAACTTGACAACTCAAACCACCTAAACCGACACATGATCAGACAACAACTCCTAACCTACAATCTAGAAATAGAGGTTCCACAACCCCCAAAGAAAACCAAACCAAGGCTCTGATACCACAATGTAACACCCCATTTTTCAAAGCGAGGGTGTATTTTTTTTTCAAAAGAAATTAAAATAAAACAGAGAAATAAATAAGGTAACACCTTTGGATAAATATTTAAGTCGTAACACAACGACAAATAAGTCAACAGAATTTACAAGCAGCGGAAAAATTCTCAATCCATGAATTCAAAATATTTACATAACAAAAGTA
>NC_021162.2:25269692-25274065 GCF_000331145.2 Cicer arietinum | reverse complement strand
AATTGGTTTTGAAAAACATATTATAAAATCGATTGGCAAATCGATTATGTCACATTAGGGAAGTCCCTGTAACTCATCCAATCGATTGGGAAATCGATTTCCCTGCATATTCTTCCAAAAACACATAAACTAACTCAATATCATTCATACACAATTCCACATCTTAACACTTAGCAATGATAACACAATCGCTACAACATCATGAGTTGTTTTACAATCCATCGCACTCACACACGATAATCAATACATAACACTTAGCAATTCCAACACAATTACCACAACAATTCCAATTCAAACCACTCAATCATATACTTGATTCAAACACGACTCGTGTGCCAAGCACCCTAATGCAATGCGTATATGCCAAAATGCATGGACTCGGAATTCCAAACCAAAACCCTCCTCGAAGGGCCGTAAATCATAATTGTACCGCCTATCGCAGGCCAAAGTACCAATTACCAAGGTGCCACCTATCACGGGTCTGCACGATTTACTAAAAAGCGTAAACTTACTAAACGTAAACCGTAAACGTACCACCTATCACGGGTCAGTACAGTTTACCAAGGTGCCACCTATCACGGGTTCAGCACAATTTACCAAAATGAAATGCATGAGCATACACAGACTTAATCCACAACAATCGTTAAGCAAATGAAGATATTAAAAGATTCCCCATTCTTAATTCTCATTTAACTTAAACGATTTTCCAAAACAAACATTAAGCAACCAAGACATTAAGAGATTCCCCGTTCTTAACGCCCAGTTAACTTAAACGATTTTCAAAACAACATTAAGTAAATAAGTCATTAAGAGATTCCCCATTCTTAATACTTATTTAACTTAAACGATTGTCAAAAGAAATATTAAGTAAACGAGACATCAAGAGATTCCCCATTCTTAATTCTCATTTAACTTAAACTATTTTCCAAAACAAACATTAAGTAACCAAGACATTAAGAGATTCCCCATTCTTAATGCTCATTTAACTTAAAACGATTTTTCACAAACAAACACACATTAAGTAAACGAGACATTAAGAGATTCCCCATTCTTAATGCTCATTTAACTTAAAACGATTTTTCACAAACAAACACACATTAAGTAAACGAGACATTAAGAGATTCCCCATTCTTAATGCTCATTTAACTTAAAACGATTTTTCACAAACAGACACACATTAAGTAAACGAGACATTAATAGATTCCCCGTTCTTAATACTCGTTTAACTCTAATGGTTTTCAAATTCCACACAGAACGGAGTCAAACGTATTCACAAATTTATTACACAATTCACGCCAAAACACAACAATTCATTTCTCCACAAAATCATTTTGACGACGACATTAAGTAAACGCAGATATTAAGATATTCCCCATTCTTAATACTCATTTAACTTAATGATTTTCAAAACAAAACATTAAGCAAACAGACATATTAAGAGATTCCCCATTCTTAATACTCATTTAACTTAATGATTTTCAAAACAAAACATTAAGCAAACAGACATATTAAGAGATTCCCCATTCTTAATACTCATTTAACTTAATGATTTTCAAAACAAAACATTAAGCAAACAGACATATTAAGAGATTCCCCATTCTTAATACTCATTTAACTTAATGATTTTCAAAACAAAACATTAAGCAAACAGACATATTAAGAGATTCCCCATTCTTAATACTCATTTAACTTAATGATTTTCAAAACAAAACATTAAGCAAACAGACATATTAAGAGATTCCCCATTCTTAATACTCATTTAACTTAATGATTTTCAAAACAAAACATTAAGCAAACAGACATATTAAGAGATTCCCCATTCTTAATACTCATTTAACTTAATGATTTTCAAAACAAAACATTAAGCAAACAGACATATTAAGAGATTCCCCATTCTTAATACTCATTTAACTTAATGATTTTCAAAACAAAACATTAAGCAAACAGACATATTAAGAGATTCCCCATTCTTAATACTCATTTAACTTAATGATTTTCAAAACAAAACATTAAGCAAACAGACATATTAAGAGATTCCCCATTCTTAATACTCATTTAACTTAATGATTTTCAAAACAAAACATTAAGCAAACAGACATATTAAGAGATTCCCCATTCTTAATACGCAACGCCGCTTCTAAAATTGGTCCACTAGCACCGTAGCACGAAGGTGAGCAACCTTCCCTTCTATCACTTCTTGAAACGATGTTTAGATCTTGGTGAAACGAGGAGATTTGTGTTTGAATCCCTATTACCATTTTTCTTCGTTTTCGAATCAAAGAGGAAGAGTAGAGTTGAGAAATCCTTGTTCTATCACCCACCCAACCTTGGGTTTCTAATCTTGAAGAAAGGAATCGAAGAAAAATGAAAATGGAGGAAGGAGGGAGAATGGGTTCTCGCGCAGGGAGGGAGAGGAAGATGAAAAATTCTGGTTTTCTTTCCTTTCTCTTTCTTTCCTTTGTTTTTCCTTTCTTCCTTTTTCATTCTTTCCTTTATATAACCTTTTCTTTTCCTTTTCCTTCCTTCTAATTTCCTTTCTTTCTATTCTCTCCAAACAAACATATATACATAAATGTATATATATATATCTTAATTGTAACTTAACAAATATCTTCTTATTCATTAAAATTACCATTTCACCCGTAACGCATAAAATTCTTCGTAAAAGATTCACCGCATTTAATTAAATTTATTTATCGACGAGTAATTCTAATCGGCATCAAAGTAACTTTTTGATCATATAAACTCCAAAATATTATTAACTTTGGCTAAAAAGCCTCTGAGCCAAAATCCAAAATACATAAAGTGTAGTTTAAAATTATGGGTCTTACATTACTACCCCCCTAAAATTAGTTTCGTCCTCGAAACTATGCGTCGATAAATAGCTCTGGGTGTTGTTCTCTCATCTTGCTCTCCAGTTCCCAAGTCGCATCTCCAGTAATTGGGTTCCAAATCACCTTGACCAACGAAACATCCTTGGTCCTCAATCACTTAATCTTCCTGTCCTCAATTCTCACAGGTGGTACTTCGAATGTCAAGTTATCCTTCAGTTGGATTGTGTCTGGTTCGATCACATGCGATGGATCTGCAAGATATTTCCTCAACTGTGATACATGAAACACGTCATGAATGTTGGACAGTATCGGAGGCAATGCAATCCGATAAGCAACAGGCCCAATTCGTGCAGAAATCAGATATGGTCTAATGAATTTCGGAGTCAACTTCTTCGATTTCAAGGCTCTACCTACTCCAGTAGTAGGTGTGACTCTCAGAAATACATGGTCACCCTGTTCGAATTCCAAAAGTCTGCGACGCTTGTCCGCGTAACTCTTCTGACGA
This sequence comes from Cicer arietinum, assembly GCF_000331145.2. NCBI lineage: Eukaryota > Viridiplantae > Streptophyta > Magnoliopsida > Fabales > Fabaceae > Cicer > Cicer arietinum. Next base: position 25,270,726 of record NC_021162.2, on the reverse strand, counting down.
TCTTGTGAAGTCTTCATTTTCTCCTTGATCTTCCTTACTTTAGCTGTGGTCTGTTGCACCATCTCTGGTCCGACAATCATATTCTCACCGTCTTTATACCAACACAAGGGCGTCTGACACTTGCGTCCGTATAAAGCTTCATATGGTGCCATTCCAATACTTGCGTGGAAACTATTGTTGTAAGTGAACTCAATCAACGGAAGTACATCATCCCAACTTCCTCTATCATCTAAAACACATGCTCTCAACAGATCTTCCAAGGACTGATTTGTCCTTTCAGTCTGTCCGTCCGTTTGTGGATGGTAAGCTGAACTCAATCGTAGCTTCGTTCCCAACGCTTCGTGCAATGCTCCCCAAAAATGCGATGTGAACTTCGGATCACGGTCTGATACAATGCTCGATGGTACCCCGTGTAACCTCACAATTTCAGCAATGTAGATCTCCGTTAGCTGATCTACCTTATAGGTGGTCCTTACCGGCAAAAAGTGAGCAGATTTAGTCAGCCGGTCCACTATCACCCATATAGAATCATTCTTCCTCCTTGTCTTTGGTAATCCGGTTATAAAATCCATGGAAATGCTGTCCCACTTCCATTCAGGTATATCTAAAGGTTGCAACATTCCAGCAGGTCGCTGATGTTCCACCTTCGCTTTCTGACAAGTTAGACAAGTGGATACATATTCCGCCACATGTTTCTTCATTCCTGGCCACCAATAATTCTGCCTCAAATCCTGATACATCTTTGTTGCCCCAGGATGAATACTCAGCTTACTCTTATGCGCCTCTTCTAAAATCGTTTTCCGCATATCTGTAATGGCTGGTACACAAATCCTACCATTACACCGCAAAACATTATCTGCCCCAATCTTGAACTCAGTCGTCTTCCCTTGTACTATTAGATTCCTCTTCTCTTGAATTAAGACGTCATCCTGAGAATTCGCAATGTCTTCAAGTAATCCACTCGAGATCTTAATCATTCCGAATTTCAAAATTCCCGGTCCGAACTCTACGTTCAAGTGTAGGTCTCTAAAAGC
>NC_021162.2:25262231-25269469 GCF_000331145.2 Cicer arietinum | reverse complement strand
TGTGATTTTGATTAATGAATATGACAGTTTATTCCTTATCTATGCATTCATCTGATATGTTCATAACTTGTTTTGATTGTGTTGACAGTTTTTTTTTACACAAGTTAAATAGTTTCAAACCCAATGCTTATGTTCTGTAACATAGGGGGAGAAATTATTTTTCTTCCTTTTTGTCTTAAATGACAAAGGGGGAGAACAATTATAACTTGATGAACTGGATGCTTATATTGTTTTGATTTTTCTGATATTGACAAATACATGCTCTAACAATTGTTAATTAATGTATGTTGTATTAATATGATCTGATCTGATATGTTCTGATACATGCTCTGCTCTGATCTGATCATTCAACAATAATTTTATAATGCAATTAAATGTTAATCTGAAACTGCTCAAGTTACAATTTGGTTGAATTGTCAATTATGCCAAAAAGGGGGAGATTGTTGGATTTTGATCCTTTGATTCCTAATTTTGACATAATTAATAATTCAACAATGTTCATACAATGCATGATAAATCTAATATTTGAATTGAGCAAGATTTCAGGAACCATAATCAAACCCTACACACTTGGATCAAATTGCTTGGAACACAAGAAATCAACAAAAGTTGAATTCTGAATATGTAAATCGATTGGGAAATCGATTTCATAACAAGGGTGTAAGGAAATCTTAAGTGTTTGTGAATGTGCAATCGATTAGGCAATCGATTAGATCAATTAAAAATGAAAAATGCACAAGTCAGTAGCCTCTGATTTGGAGAAAATCGATTGGTAAATCGATTGAACATTTCACAAATCAAACCTGATGGTAACACATCGATTGGTAAATCGATTGAATGAGTCACAGTGGCACTCCAGTGCTGAGGGAATCGATTGGCAAATCGATTGATAAAATATCATTTGAAAAATGACCTCACCTGTGACAAATACAATCGATTGGACAATCAATTGTTAACACTTTCAATTTTGATTAAGTTTGGTTGCAATCGATTGGGAAATCGATTGAACTAAACACCAGGTAAAAACTTTTCAGGAACATGCCACCAAATCGATTGACAAGTCGATTGATGTCAAATAGCTGAGTCTCTGTTTTGAAACCAATCGATTGGCAAATCGATTGATATTAAAACTGAATCACTATTTTGAATCACATCGATTGACAAGTCGATTGATAACAAGTAGCTGAGCCACTGTTTTGAAAATAATCGATTGGCAAATCGATTGATATTAAAACTGAATCACTATTTTGAATCACATCGATTGACAAATCGATTGACATCAAAAACCTGAGCCACTGTTTTGAAAACAATCGATTGGCAAATCGATTGAAATAAACTTGTTGAAAACACAGTGAACTCTGAAGTTTGGCAAATCGATTGAGTAATCGATTGAAATTAGTTTTATTAAAACAGTTTCCCAGAAATCGATTAGGCAATCGATTTATACAGGTCTGGACATGTTCTACTGAAAAGTGTTGTTTTAAAGAATCGATTGGTAAATCGATTAGCTTGTATAGTTTCAAGATTAAAGAAAACCAAGATCGCGATAATCGATTGGCAAATCGATTTAGCTCATTTTATAACTTTACAAAATCGATTGGGAAATCGATTTCGTAGTTGGTTTTTCAGAAACTATATAAGATGTCTTTCAATCTTTATTCTAACAACTTCTTAGAACTTTAACACAACATTTTCATAACTTTCATAATTTCTCACAACGCTCTTAGCTGTTCATAACAACAAACTAACAACTTCATAATTGTGATTACAGATCTCAATACAGTTTGTTGACAATCTAAGAGAAATGATAATGTGCTCAAGAACAATCCATGAATATCCAGATTTGTGAAGAGCAACATTCATAAAGATTGAAGACCCTTTTGTTTTACAATCTTTTATTCTTTCTGTAATAAATCTTTGAACGAAATAGAACGCAAGAAAAGCCAGCTCGAAACTGGTGGCTACTTTCTTGGTTGAGAGGGCTCAACAAGAAAGAGTCGCACTTTGATTCTGTGATAGGCTGCTGAGTGTCTACAAGGATCAGAGGGTATTCAATAGGAAAGATATAATTAGAGATTGATAGGTTTCAGGGAGGAAACTGGAAAATCTTTGTAATTGATTCTTTCTATTGAAGGAGAAGAAAATCTGAAATCCGATTGGATTTTCAGGACTGGACGTAGGTTGTTGTGGAACAACCGAACCAGGATAAATCTCTGTGTCTTCTTCTCTAACTCTCTCTCTTTAATTTTCTATATTGCTAACTTTGCATGCCTCAAAATTTAATTTCCGCTGTGCGCTTGATACTGATTAATTTGGTAACGAAAACTGATATATTTTCTTTATTGCGAGGTCACTGATACCAACAATTGGTATCAGAGCCAACTTCTTGAGAGGTAAAACTTATAAGAAGATGGCCTCAACTGACGTTCTGGGAGAAGGCGCTTCGTTAGCTCGACCACCAGCTTTCAACGGTACAGCCTACATGTACTGGAAGCAAAGAATGCTCATATTCCTGGAAGCAAGTGGCATAGATATCCTTGATGCTGTTGAAAACGGTCCGTACATTCCCAAGATTGCAGGAACTGACGACTCAATGATTATCAAGCCTAGAGCCGACTGGTCCGATGAAGACAAGAAGAAGGTTGGTTTCAATGCGAAGGCTAAGAACATCATCACGTCCGCCCTATGTGCAGAAGAGTTCTTTAGAGTGTCCAATTGCAAGTCAGCAAAAGAGATGTGGGACATCCTCCAAGAAACTCACGAAGGTACTACTGATGTTAAGAGAGCTCGTGTGAATACGCTCATGCACGAATATGAATTATTTAGCATGAAGAAAGAAGAGTCAATCAGCGATTTGCAAACCAGATTCACACACATAGTCAACAACCTGCATGCACTAGGAAAAGATGTGGATAATGAACAGCAGATTGGAAAGATTATGAGATGTTTAACCAGAGAATGGCAGCCAAAGATAACAGCCATAGCTGAGTCTAGAGATCTAGCAAAGATGACGACAGCAACACTATTTGGAAAGTTAAGGGAACATGAAATGGAATTACAACGACTGGATGAATCAGAAATGGAAAGTAGGAAAAAGAAAGGTTTATCTCTGAAGGTTCAAGCAAATCAATCAAAAATTGAATCCGATAGCTGCTCAAATGAATCCAGCAGTGACAATGAAGAACCAGAAATCGGACTGCTTGTCAAGAAATTTAAGAAATTTCTGAAGAAGAAAGATAACAAATTCAGAAAACCATCCAGCTCCAAGACTAGCGACAACAAGCAAATTACATGTTATGAATGTGGGAAGACTGGTCACATAAAGTCAGAATGCTACAAATTGCAGAACAAAAATAAAGCTGCAAAATCAAAAGGCAAAGAACCAGTCACCAAAACAAAGAAGGCGTATATTGCTTGGAACGATAATGATGAATCCTCTGCCTCTTCGGATGAAGAAGAAGCCAATATGTGTCTCATGGCAAATTCAGATTCAGAATCGGAAAAAGAGGTTAGTTCACAATTTAATCCAACATATGATGAACTTCAAGAAGCTTTCAATGAATTGCATGATGATTATGTGAACTCCATAAAACAGTTGTTAAGCACAAAGAAAATGCTTGAACAAGTGAATGTTGAGCATAAAGAAATTGAAAATTTATGTGAACAACTGAAAAAGGATTCACAAGAAAAATCTGCAAAGTGCATTGAACTTGAACATACGGTTGCATCATTAAAATCTGATTTGTTAAAGTTTGCTAATAGTAAAGATAAACTGAATGTCATACTTAGCAATCAAAGACATGTTCATGAAAAATCTGGTTTAGGATATACACCAAACATGCATTTTAAAAGGAATAAAAATAGATATGGTATTGGTTATATGCAAACCAGAAGTGTCAAACATGGTCAGAAATCTGCCATTGCTAAGAATATGTATGATATCTTTACTAGGCCAAATCACCATTCATCCTTTAATGGCAAGTGTCATTTCTGTTGCAGAAATGGACATTTTGTGTCAAATTGCAAGTTTAAAAAATTAGCCAATAAGGGATGGAAGCAAATTTGGAAAGCAAAGAAATCTGTGTTTGACACTAACCAAACAGGACCCAATTTAGATTGGGGACCTAAAACAAAATTCTGATTTTGTTTTGCAGGTGTGCTTGACATCCACTAAGCACTCATGGTATTTGGATAGCGGATGTTCGAAGCACATGACAGGGGACAAATCCAAATTTCTGTCCTTGACATTAAAGGAAGGAGGTTTTGTCAAATATGGAGACAACAATAGAGGAAAAATTATTGGAATTGGTGATATAGGCAATGAGTCAACAACAGTGATTAAGAATGTATTATATGTTGAAGGACTCAAGCATAACTTGCTAAGCATAAGTCAGCTATGTGACAAAGGTTTTCAAGTAAGTTTTTCATCACAATCTTGCATTATTGAGCATAAAGATGACAAACACATAAAGCTAATTGGGGACAGAATCAACAACATTTACATGTTGGATTTCAATTCTGTACCTAGTGCTGTATGCTGCTTGTTATCCAACTCAGATGAAACATGGCTTTGGCATAAAAGAATTGCTCATATACACATAAATCATTTGAATAAACTTGTCAGCAAACAGTTAGTCTTAGGTCTACCAAATAGGAAGTTCTCTAAAGATAGACTGTGTGATGCATGTGAGAAAAGTAAACTGGTTAAGACTCCATTTCCCTCTATAGACTTGGTTAGAACAAATAGAGTTTTACAACTAGTTCACATGGACCTTTTTGGACCTGCCCAAGTTAAGAGTTTAGGTGGAAACCTGTATGGATATGTGCTGGTTGATGATTATTCTAGATTCACATGGACTTACTTTTTAGCTCATAAAAGTGATACATTCTCTGTTTTCAAAAAGTTTGCTGCTTTAGTACAAAATGAGAATGATTTGAAAATTGTTTCAATAAAAAGTGATCATGGAGGTGAATTCCAAAATGATCTTTTTCAAAATTATTGTGAATCAAATGGAATCAACCACATGTATTCAGCCCCTAGGACACCACAGCAGAATGGGGTAGTGGAGAGGAAAAATAGATCCCTAGAAGAGTTAGCTAGGACCATGCTTAAGGACTCCAACCTACCTAAGTACTTTTGGGCAGATGCAATTAGTACAGCCACCCATGTTGTGAATAGAGTTCTCATTAGGCCCCTGCTTAGGAAAACACCCTATGAGCTTTACAAGGGTAGAAAACCAAACCTGTCCTACTTTAGAATCTTTGGTTGTAAATGCTTTGTTTTAAACAATGGCAAAGAACACCTAGGAAAGTTTGACCCTAAGGCAGATGAAGGTATCTTTCTAGGATATTCCCAAACTAGTAAGGCCTATAGAATCTACAACAAAAGAACAAAAACCATAGAAGAGTCAGTTCATGTAAAGTTTGATGAATCTTTTACAGAAAACTTGAACAAAACTCCTTCTAAGGTTAATGATATTTTGGATGATGTTGTAGAATCTGAACCCCTAGAACAACCTATAGCTGATCCTCCAACTAGTGCAGACCCTATAGAACCTATAGAAACCAGTGAGTTACCTAAGGAATGGAGATTCAATAGAAACCACCCCTTAGACAACATCATAGGTGACATCTCTAGAGGTGTGTCAACTAGAGGAAACCTTAGAGAGTTCTGTAACCTCACAGCCTTTGTGTCTCAGATTGAACCTAAGAACATTAAGGAAGCCCTTTTAGATAGTGAGTGGATACTTGCTATGCAAGAGGAGTTAAACCAGTTTGAGAGGAACAAAGTGTGGAACTTGGTACCTAGGCCAGAGGGTAAGCATGTTATAGGAACTAGGTGGGTGTTCAGAAATAAGTTAGATGAGAATGGTGTGATAACTAGGAATAAAGCCAGATTAGTTGCAAAGGGTTATAGTCAAGAGGAGGGAATAGACTTTGATGAGACCTATGCCCCAGTAGCTAGACTAGAAGCCATAAGAATTTTATTGGCTTATGCATGTATCATGGACTTCAATCTATATCAAATGGATGTGAAGAGTGCCTTTCTCAATGGAGACCTCCAAGAGGAAGTTTTTGTGAGTCAAACACCAGGTTTTGAAAATCCAGATTTTCCTAACCATGTGTATAAACTCTCAAAGGCCCTCTATGGGTTGAAACAAGCTCCAAGAGCTTGGTATGAGAAACTCAGCACTTTCCTCATTCAACAAAATTTTTCTAGAGGAAATGTTGATAAGACACTCTTTACAAAAACTATTGAAAATGACATCTTGCTGGTCCAAATTTATGTTGATGACATTATATTTGGATCAACAAATGACAAGCTTTGCAAAGAATTTGAAAACTTAATGAAAGGTAAATTTGAAATGTCAATGATGGGTGAACTATCATATTTCTTGGGATTTCAAATTAACCAAAGCAAGCAAGGCATTTTCATTAGTCAATCTAAATATTGTTCTGATTTGATAAAGAAATTTAACTTTGATAAACTTAAGTCCATTGATACACCCATGAGTCAAGGAAATTTCTTAGACCGAGATGAGAAGGGTAAGCCTGTAGATGTCACTAGATTTCGTGGTATGATTGGATCTCTGCTCTACCTTACAGCAAGCCGACCAGATATTATGTTCAGCGTTTGCATGTGTGCACGGTATCAATCGAATCCGAAGGAATCTCACCTCAGTGCAGTAAAGAGAATTTTCAGATACTTGGTAGGTACTAAAAGTCTTGGTTTGTGGTATCCAAAAGGTTCAACATGTACTTTGGTTGGTTATTCAGACTCAGATTTTGCTGGTTGTAAACTTGACAGAAAGAGTACTTCAGGTACATGTCATCTACTTGGTAATTCTCTAGTGTCCTGGTTCAGTAAGAAGCAAACAAGTATTGCATTGTCTACTGCAGAAGCTGAATACATAGCAGCTGGGAGCTGTTGTGCTCAAATCTTGTGGATGAAACAACATCTAATGGACTTCGGTGTCGATTTGGGAACAGTGCCGATCATGTGTGATAACACAAGTGCTATCAGCATAACAAAGAACCCAGTAATGCATTCAAGGACAAAACATATTGAGGTAAGGCACCACTTCATAAGAGATCATTTTCAGAATGGAGTCATCAAACTTGAATATGTGAATACTACAGAACAGCTAGCAGACATCTTCACGAAAGCATTACCAAAAGAAAGTTTTTTGAACATAAGGATGAAACTAGGGATCATTGATCCTAGTGAAATATAAGTT
>NC_021162.2:25260114-25262066 GCF_000331145.2 Cicer arietinum | reverse complement strand
CATTTGGGACAATCGATTTGGACATCGATTTAGTAAAACGGAAAATCGATTTGGGAATCGATGTGGAATATGACCGTTACGAACTTTTTTACTAGCCGTTGGACATCATAATTACGCAATCGATTAAGGATTCGGTGTAACGGTAACCCAATCGATTTGGAAATCGATTGACAAGGGTTAAAGTATAAAAAGGTAAAGGACAAAATCGATTTCTTCATCTCAGATTTCTCAGATTTTTCCAGATTTTCCAGAATTTTCAGTTTTTCACTCTATCTGCTTCACTGCTCTGCATCTTCATCAGTTTGTTCATTCTATCTACAATCTACCTACATTCAATCTAGTTTGTTGCGATCATGGCTCGTGTGAAACAAACCCAGCCACATACACCTTCACCTTCTTCATCTTCAACAAGTGAAACTCCTTCACCCCCACCAACTCTAACAAAGAGAGTTCCGATTCCAACTCACAAGATTCTTGCCAAAGACAAGGGCAAGGCTCCTGCTCCAATTCAAGAAAAGATCAAGAAACGTAAGGAACCTCCCACTGAGAAATTAATGGCTGATGCAATGAAGGAGATTACTCAAAAGCGAAAGAAGAAACCCATTTCTTCACCCCCTGCAAAGAAGGTCGCTGCACCAAAAGAAAAGGAACCTCAATCATCCATATCACCTGATTTCGTAAAAAGAAAAATCCATGAAGCAAGGACAATGGATTTTCCTTATTTTGATAATGTCGAGTTCACTTTTCAAGATCACCTCAGATTCCATGGACTTGAGAACTTTCTTTCGTCTACACTTGACTGTTACCCCAGGCTGATCAGGGAATTCTACTCATCTTTCAAATTAACAGAAGAAGGCTTCACTGCTCAAGTTAAAGGGAAGAAGATTGCCATGTCTTTCGACGATTTCTCTACCTTATCAGGATTGCCTTTTTATGGCAAGTCCATTGATGGAAGTTCAGAAGCCGACACTGCTGACCAAGGTTGGGAAGAGTCTATGGATAGACACACAGCAGTTAAAGACCTGATGGTCGATGGGTTCGTTGAATCGGTTTCACTGCCCATTGGTCAAATGAAGGTCCAACATAGAATGTTGATGTATGCTTTGACTCGTATGTTAGTGCCAAGATCAGGAAATCACGCAGTAGTCCAGAAGTTGGACATACTACTGCTATGGGGATTATCCAAGGAATTAAGGATGAGCTGGACTTGGATAGTGCTCAGGCACATGTTGGAAGCATCGCAGACTAAGCTCATGCTACCTTATCCGCAACTGATCACCAAGATTCTCAAACGCTTCAAGGTTTCTTTGGTAAATGAAGAATCTGTCAAGACCACCCTGATTTTTGGAGAATCAATTGTGAATCAGATGCAATTGAAAAGGGTGCAAGGAATTTGGATGAGATCACAGCCTGCAGCTGAACCAGCACAGCCTCCACCTCCACCTCCGCCTCAAACTGAAACTGTCCCTGCTACTCCTGCTTTTGTTGTTAAGATTTTGGAATTTATTGAAGCTCAAATGGCACACAATGCCAAGGTGATCGAATCACAGTCCAGTTTGGAAGCATCTTTGAAGACTCTACAAGCATCCTTGAACTCGGTTGCTCAGGATGTGGCTGCGATTCAGACTCACTTAGGTATCAAGTTGTCGTTTGAAGACATTGCAGACATTGGTCGCCAAGCAGCTGAGGAACCAAACCCAGATCCCCTAGTTAACCCTGAGACTCACGAAGAGGAGACACCTGCTGAGGGTAATACAGCGGTCTCAACCCCTTCCTTAGATAATAGTGAGGACCAGCCTAGATTAGGAGATTAGGTTTTAGGATCTGTGCTGTTTTGCCATGTCTTGATGTATTCTTGTGATTTTGTTTAATGCATATGACAGTTTATTCCATCTCTATGAATTCATTTAATATGTTCATAAATTGCTATGATTGTTTTGACTGTTTTTACT
>NC_021162.2:25259480-25259977 GCF_000331145.2 Cicer arietinum | reverse complement strand
TCTCTCTTTAATTTTCTATATTGCTAACTTTGCATGCCTCAAAATTTAAAATTCCGCTGTGCACTTGATACTGATTAATTTGGTAACGAAAACTGATATATTTTCTGTTATTGCGAGGTCACTGATACCAACAGCATGCACCTTAACATGATTTTCCATATGCGAAAAGTTAATACAATGCTTGCCAATTAAAAATGAAATCAAAATAAAGTTCTCAATCCCTTAAGTAATGCATAACTAATCAAGACATCGATAAATCAATGAGCGATCTTTTATGTAACTCAAAATAAGAATTTCTACTAAGCCAATCGATTGGGCAATCGATTTCCTGAAGGTTTTTGGTGAAATTTGAATTCTTGGCTTAATTCAATCGATTGGCAATCAATTGACAGTATATCTCAAGTCCCTGACTTAAATTCAATGATTGTGCAATCGATTGGGCAATCAATTGATAGCATATCTCAGACCCTGACTTAAATTCAATCGATTGGGCAATC
>NC_021162.2:25245034-25259397 GCF_000331145.2 Cicer arietinum | reverse complement strand
TCCTTAATTGGTTTTGAAAAACATATTATAAAATCGATTGGCAAATCGATTATGTCACATTAGGGAAGTCCCTGTAACTCATCCAATCGATTGGGAAATCGATTTCCCTGCATATTCTTCCAAAAACACATAAACTAACTCAATATCATTCATACACAATCCCACATCTTAACACTTAGCAATGATAACGCAATCGCTACAACATCATGAGTTTCAAACTTAACACTTAGCCAAACCCACACAATCACCACGACGAATTGGTTTTCAAAACAGTTTTACAATCCATCGCACTCACACACGATAATCAATGCAATTCCAACACAATTACCACAACAATTCCAATTCAAACCACTCAGTCATATACTTGATTCAAACACGACTCGTGTGCCAAGCACCCTAATGCAATGCGTATATGCCAAAATGCATGGACTCGGAATTCCAAACCAAAACCCTCCTCGAAGGGCCGTAAATCATAATTGTACCGCCTATCGCAGGCCAAAGTACCAATTACCAAGGTGCCACCTATCACGGGTCAGCACGATTTACTAAAAAGCGTAAATCATAAACGTACCACCTATCACGGGTCAGTACAGTTTACCGAGGTGTCACCTATCACGGGTCAACACGATTTACTAAAAGAAAAAGCGGAAATCGTAAATGTACCACCTATCACGGGTCAGTACAGTTACCATGGTGTCACCTATCACGGGTCAACACGATTTACTAAAAGAAAAAGCGGAAATCGTAAATGTACCACCTATCACGGGTCAGTACAGTTACCATGGTGTCACCTATCACGGGTCAACACGATTTACTAAAAGAAAAAGCGGGAATCGTAAACGTACCGCCTATCACAGACCAGTACTGTTTACCGAGGTGCCACCTATCACGGGTCAGCACAATCCACCAAAAATGTAAATCGTAAATGTACCACCTATCACGGGTCAGTACAGTTACCATGGTGTCACCTATCACGGGTCAACACGATTTACTAAAAGAAAAAGCGGAAATCGTAAATGTACCACCTATCACGGGTCAGTACAGTTTACCGAAGTGTCACCTATCACGGGTCAACACGATTTACTAAAATATAAATCGCAAACGTACAACCTATCACGGGTCCGTACAATTTACCAAGGTGCCACCTATCACGGGTCAGCACAATTCACCAAAAATATAAATCGTAAATGTACCACCTATCACGGGTCAGTACAGTTTACCGAGGTGTCACCTATCACGGGTCAACACAATTTACCAATGAAATGCATGAGCATACACAGACTCCATTCACAACAATCGTTAAGCAAATGCAGATATTAAAAGATTCCCCATTTTTAATACCCATTTAACTTAAACGACTTTCAAACAACATTAATTAAATAAGTCATTAAGAGATTCCCCGTTCTTAATACCGATTTAACTTAATGATTTTCAAAACAAAACGTTAAGCAAACAGTCATATTAAGAGATTCCCCATTCTTAATACTCATTTACCGAAACGATTTTCAAAAACGATAGTTAAGTAACCGAGACATTAAGAGATTCCCCATTCTCAACGCCCAGTTAACTTAAACATTTTCCTCAAATACACATTAAGTAAACCGAGGTATTAAAAGATTCCCCATTTTTAATACCCATTTACTTAAACGACTTTCAAACAACATTAATTAAATAAGTCATTAAGAGATTCCCCGTTCTTAATACCGATTTAACTTAATGATTTTCAAAACAAAACGTTAAGCAAACAGTCATATTAAGAGATTCCCCATTCTTAATACTCATTTACCGAAACGACTTTCAAACAACATTAATTAAATAAGTCATTAAGAGATTCCCCGTTCTTAATACCGATTTAACTTAATGATTTTCAAAACAAAACGTTAAGCAAACAGTCATATTAAGAGATTCCCCATTCTTAATACTCATTTACCGAAACGACTTTCAAACAACATTAATTAAATAAGTCATTAAGAGATTCCCCGTTCTTAATACCGATTTAACTTAATGATTTTCAAAACAAAACGTTAAGCAAACAGTCATATTAAGAGATTCCCCATTCTTAATACTCATTTACCGAAACGACTTTCAAACAACATTAATTAAATAAGTCATTAAGAGATTCCCCGTTCTCAATACCGATTTAACTTAATGATTTTCAAAACAAAACGTTAAGCAAACAGTCATATTAAGAGATTCCCCATTCTTAATACTCATTTACCGAAACGACTTTCAAACAACATTAATTAAATAAGTCATTAAGAGATTCCCCGTTCTCAATACCGATTTAACTTAATGATTTTCAAAACAAAACGTTAAGCAAACAGTCATATTAAGAGATTCCCCATTCTTAATACTCATTTACCGAAACGACTTTCAAACAACATTAATTAAATAAGTCATTAAGAGATTCCCCGTTCTCAATACCGATTTAACTTAATGATTTTCAAAACAAAACGTTAAGCAAACAGTCATATTAAGAGATTCCCCATTCTTAATACTCATTTACCGAAACGACTTTCAAACAACATTAATTAAATAAGTCATTAAGAGATTCCCCGTTCTTAATACCGATTTAACTTAATGATTTTCAAAACAAAACGTTAAGCAAACAGTCATATTAAGAGATTCCCCATTCTTAATACTCATTTACCGAAACGACTTTCAAACAACATTAATTAAATAAGTCATTAAGAGATTCCCCGTTCTCAATACCGATTTAACTTAATGATTTTCAAAACAAAACGTTAAGCAAACAGTCATATTAAGAGATTCCCCATTCTTAATACTCATTTACCGAAACGACTTTCAAACAACATATATATATATATATATATATATATATATATATCGTAATTGTAACTTAACAAATATCTTCATATTCATTAAAATTACCATTTCACCCGTAACGCATAAAATTCTTCGTAAAGGATTCATCGCACTTAATTTAATTTATTTATCGACGAGTAATTCTTAAACGGCATCAAAATATCTTTTTGATCATAAAGACTCCAAAATATTATTAACTTTGGCTAAAAAGCCTCCGAGCCAAAATCCAAAATACATAACAATGCATAAAGTGTACTTTAAAATTATGGGTCTTACACTTTGCAACATCACAACCACATGAAATTGATTCAATTGATGATGGTTTATATCTTAGAGATGATCATGATGAAGGAATTTGGATTAATCCATCGTTTCCTATCGTTAATGGACAAACAAATGTGAATCCCACTAGGAAAAGAAAAAGGGCATCTTAATGTGTTTAATTGTTTTATATAAGCCTTGTAATCTGAACTGAGTTCATGTAATTTAATTGTTTGATCAACCATAATTGAGCATTTTAGTATTTAGCTTGAACTATATTTGATTTTCTACTTATACTTATTTTGTGTTTATATTTAGCTTGATCTTAGTGTTTTGTACTAAGTTCATGAAATTTAAGTGTACGTTTGACCTACCATAACTAATTTTCAACTTATATTGAACTTGAAAAAGCTTTGTTTGAGTACTGAGAATTTTTCTTGAACTTGAACTGATCATCCTAATATGAGCTGATCATGTAATTTAGCATTGATATATATATATATATATATATATATATATAGGTATTTAACAAATTATTTGAAATAAAAAAAAAATCCAAATATAGGTATTTTACTTGAACTGAACTGAACATAAACTTGTAAGTTTACATCGCTTTAGTCAATAAACGCTATAAAAGCCTTTAAAAAAAATAAGGAGGTCACAAAGCTTTGTTTTATACTAAGTTAAGAGGTCTTTTAAAGCGCTTGTTGGAAAAGCGCTGTAAAAAGCTTTTAAAAATACAGCGCCTATTACATAAGAAAATAAAGAGATCTTTTAAAGCGTTTTTTGGAAAAGAGCTGTAAAAGGCTTTTAAAAAATAAAATAAGGAGGACTTTTTTAGTGCTTTTGGACAAGCGCTTTAAAAGGCTTCTAAAAAAGCGCTGTAATAGGCTTTTAAAAAATAAAATAAGGAGGTCTTTTACAGCGCTCTTTCAAAAAAACACTGTAATAGGGTTTTATATATAACAGTAAACCGCTTCAGTTTCCTCTTCATTACATAAACTTCACTACGCTTCAGTGTCCTCTTCATTACATAAACTTCACTATGCTTCAGTGTCCTCCTCCTCTTCATTGTCCTTCTCATTGCGAACCATATTGCCAACCATCTCCATTGCGAACCATTTCCATCTTTGTTACTATCTCTACGTACATTATTACATGCTCTTCTCATTGAAATAAGTAACCCCCATTACGTATTTATGTGAACCCCACTCTGTCCTACGAACCGTTCGTATTTCTGCACATTCTCGTTGTTCCTTCTTAAACGAAGTCGTAACCCTACGTATTTCTTCGCACTCTTCAGGTATTGTATTTATTTATTTATTTTTTGTTGTCACTAAAATGCATGTTGAACTTATATTGCTACGTACTTAGACTACTGCATATTGAACTTGTTGAAGTTATATAGAACTGCATGTTGAACTTGTTATTGATAAATGGATTCTAACAAGGCTTTGGATCGTCAAAATGAGGAAGTTGTCAACACTAAGACTTATGTAAATGAAGTTAAATGTGGTGCAACCATTATGCAAAATGTCATAAAAGCAAGAAGTAATTGCATAAAATTTGAGGTATACTATACTTTGTTTGCTGTATATTTTTTTTTATCTTTTTTGAAAGCATGTACTTACTATATGAGTTTATTAGGTGGTATGGAATGAAAGTGGCCAGCCAATTGAGCCCAACAGTTCCATGTTGGTAAGTTATATTGGTGTTGTTGTTCGTTAGAATATCCCAATTACAATTGACGATTAGAGAGATAAGGCTTTGAAGGATGCAAAAGATATATTGTAGAATGATATAAAAGTAACTTTTTTACCCCACTTTTTTGTTACTTATAATTTTTTCCATTGAAATACTTTACTCAAACTATATCTTTATTTGGTTTGCAGTCTGCTTTTGATGTTGATGAAGTGAAAAAAACTTACGTGCTTAGAGTTGCCGAAAAAATACACCGGGGATTTTGATCTCATCTGTCAAACTTCTACTTAAGAGATCGTGATGGAAATATGAATGTTGAAGCCCCAAAAATATATAAACACTATATATCAAATGACGAATGGAGCACATTTGTAGCTAAAAGTGCAGATCCCGCGTTTGTGGTAAGTGATTAATTTATTAGCATTTGTGTTTTATTATTCATATTCATAGCATATTCATAAGTACACAAAATCGCAAGAGGGCCAAAAATCCAACGCATCCATACAAAAAATCTCGTATAGGATATGCACGTTTAGAGCAAAAAATTGTAAATAAACATCACTTTTATATAATGTGGTACATTCTAAACTATAGTTTCTAACTAATATTTTGTTTATGATCTTAACGAATAGCTTTTGTTTATGTCTTAATGAATAGCTACAAGAGACTCAATCCGATTAACCATTGGATCGTCATATTTTGTGGAAGGAGGCTCGTGTAAATAAAGATGGAGTTGTTGATAATGAAAATGTTCAAAAAGTGATACAACTTTGTGTAAGTATATTATCACTTTGATATTTTTTAATATTGTATTTTAAAAATGATATTGAACTTATCTATTTAATCTTACGTTTATTTTAGGAGAATCTAGAACAAAGTTCTGAAAATCAAGAGGACAACAAACAAGTTAGTTGTAGGGACATACTCGGTAAAATATTTAATGTTCCTGAATATTTCGGCCGTGTGAGGGGGATAGGATTTTGCGTAACTCCAACCCGCTATTTTTCACAAGAGAAGCTCCCAAATCCATCTAATTAGGACGTATTAGAGAGGCTCAAAGTCCTAACAGAGCAAGTGGCATTATTGGTGAAGACGAATAAAGAAAAGCAACTTCTGGATCAGCTGTAACGTGAAATACAAATGGAGAGTGAAAACGCTAGTTGCAACATTGGTCTTAAAAGTCTTCTCGAGGTAATTAATTACTTAATAAAATAAGAAATTCATTCAACCTAATTGTTTCACATACTTATGTATTAACCATTGATTTAGGGTATCTCTACTTGCGTGATGTATTTATCCTCCCCTACTCATCGCAATGTTGGAAAATGAACAAACTTTGGGAGAAGTATTGCACAATACTCTGATCCCTGCCGGTCATGTCAAAGTATCACCCGTGATTGCTTTTGAACCAAATGCATTGTTGCTTATACCGCACAACGGTGGAGATATGAAGTATTTGGGAGAAGAAATAGGTAGTTACGTGGCATGACCCAAAAATCTTGTTGCCCTTCATAAGGTAAGTTTAATTGAAACGTATGTGTAATTGATATGTATATTTAATTGCACGATATATGATTATGATTGATTATATTTAATTGCTGATTTTTTCCGCTATTAACTTTAATTTCACATTTATTTAGATTCATACAAAGTCTAAAGGGAATGACAAGAAGATTCCCCTCAACGAGTCAGTCACGTCACCAGAAAAGGAAAAGGTTTGTCACATTTATTCTGGCAGGTTTGTCATTTTTTTCAGATTCAATTAACTAACAAACTGATTAACATCATTTTTTCTGATTCAATCAAAACCACCCACACAACAAACCTACCAGAATAAAGCTGCACCACAGCTGGATGTTCGTGGTAAAAATAAAGCTGCCAAACTTCAAAATTTGGAGGAAAAGGTTTGTCACATTTATTCTGGCAGTTTGTCATTTTTTTCAGATTCAATTAACTAACAAACTGATTAACCTCATTTTTTCAGATTCAATCAAAACCACCCGCACAACAAACCTGCCAGAATAAAGCCGCACCACAGCTGGATGTTCTTGGTAAAAATAAAGTTGGCAAACTTCAAAATTTGGAGGGTAATAAAGCTACCAAAATTCAAAAACTGAATCGTGGTAAATCAGTTGCTGCTCCTAAAATAAGTCATCCACGCCTTGCTCGATTTGGGTCGTGTCTTGACATACAAGCAAAAACGAATAGGGACAACAACGATTCACGTATCATAAGCATGGAGAAAGCTATTTTCGGAGATGAGTAAGAAGAACTACTTGAAAAAGAGCACATATAGGAACTTCTCAATCATAAGGAGCTGAGTGCTACAGTCATAAGCTTATACATTAGGTAAAATACTTTATTTAAGATAAAAATTACTTTTAATTGTATTTATTAGTAATTAATCTAATTTGACATTTTCATTGAAGGTTTTTGTATGAGAAGTTGGTGTACACGCGCAAATTGCCAGATAGATTTTCATTCTTGTCTCTGCATAAGCTTTCAATGTTTAAACTCGATCCAGTTAATGTAAAGAAATATGTTGTAGATATCCTATTGGAAAATAAAGAGAAGGATAAGTTGTTCCTTGCGCCATATAATTCAGGGTAATTATATATTCTTTATTTATATCTTTTTTAATTTATGAGATCTTAATTTATTAGTTGTGTAAACAAAATTGCCAACCAAATTTTTGTTGTTGTAGGGCACATTGGGTGTTGTTTGCAATCAATGAAACCTCTAAAGTTATATACTATTTAGATCCCTTGCACGGCCATTACATCAATCACTCAGATATAAAGACTATCTTTGACACTTAAGTAATATTCATTTATTTCTTACACACACACACACACACACACACACATATATATATATATAATGTGTTTGTTAATGCTATAATAATCACATTTATTTGATAGTGATTTACATGTTTTCCGATCTCAAAGGGGTGCTACAATGTCGAAGCAAAAGTCAAATAACATCACATGGATTCCAATAAAGGTTTGAAATATATGCCTTTAAAATTTCAGTAACAATCAATGCACAAATATTTATTGACTTATATGTTTTATTTTATAGTGCCCTCGTCAAACCAACAACATAGACTGTGGGTACTATATATTGTGATTCATGAAGGAGATTGTTGATATGAATCAAACTATAATCCCAGAAACGGTACGATATTTTCATTATATTTTGATTTTCATATATAAACTATGTATATATTTGATTCTAACTTATTTATGTTCAAATTTTTCATCGCACAGTACTTTGACAATTCCAGTCCAACATACTCTGAAAGAGATCTAACTGAAATAAAGGAATACTGATGTAAGTATGTGATCGAAATGATAATTATTTGATTTGCTGGGAAATTGGCATGCTACAAGGTTGTGAATATGTAAATGTAAAAAATATGTGTTGTGTTGCAAGGTTCTGTTGTGAATATGTAAAGTTATATAGTTTTGTGTTTTTATGAATATGTAAATGTAAAAAATATGTAATTGTGTCAAGTTATATAGTTCTGGTTCTGTTGTGAATATGTAAAGTTATATAGTTCTGGTTCTGTTGTGAATATATAAAGTTAAATGATTTTAGAAAAAAATTAAAAGACAGCGCTTTCTTAAAAAAATGCCATAAAAAACCTATTTATACAAACAAGCGTTATTTTAAAAATTTCATTTACAGCGTTTTTTAATAAAAATAGAATAAGAATTCTACCTATTACATCTCTTTTTTTGAAAAAGCGTCGTAAAACATGCATAAGAATGCACCTATTACAACGTTTTTTTTTTTAAAAAAAACACTGTAAAACGTACATAAGAATGCACCTATTCCAACACTTTTTTTTTGAAAAAATGCACCTATTATAGCCAAAACAACTACAAAATTGAGTTTTTTTGGTAACCATTTGTGAGTGCTTAGCCACCACAAAAGACAAACCAATTTAAAAAAGTGAGTGTTTGTGAGGGCAAGGTCGTCACAAAATCTATCGTTTGTGAGGGCTAAGGCCGTCACAAAATCTGTCCTTTGTGAGGGCTTAGGCCGCCACAAATGTGTGACTTTATTAAAAAAAAAAGTTATAAAATTTGAAATTGATATTAAAAAATGATATTATATATAAAAAATTAATATTAATATAATTTAAAAATTTAAATATAAATTTAAAATAAATATGATATATAAAAATAAAAATATAATCTTAATATTAATATTAAATAAATAATTAATACCAAACAAAAAAAAAATATTCCAAAATTAATAAATTATGTCATACAAAGAAAAAATTAAACGCACCATAATTAAATAATAATGTATAATATATTCATACAAACCAAAAATAAAAATAGCAAATATTATTCGAATACATCAATCATCATAATAATTCATGTGTGTGTGTGTGTATATATATATATATATATTTATTCTGAAAATTAAATAAATTTTACACGATTATTAATAAGATCGAAGTTTTATATATAAATTGCTTTATTTTTCAAAAGTATTATTTTGTTATTAACATCTACAAATTACTAAATAATAAATTATGACATACTTTATATGGGAGCATTTATAAATAATATAATAAATCATAATAGAGACTATATATATATATGAACTAAAAGAAAATTTTAAGTGATATTTAATTATTTTTTTTCATAAAATAAGACTTTATAAACAACAATAAATACGGTAAAAGTATATAAATTTTTGTACGAACTCAACTACAATTTTTTGTAATGACTAACAACAAATATTAATATAATTAATTTTAATAATATTTTTTTAAAAATAGTTACATTAAAATCAATAAGTTTTACATTTGTTTCAAATTTTTATTTATCATATATTATGTAAACAACGTAATTTCTATTTTTTTGCATGGACAAATCTACTAACATTTCAAATGATAAACTTTTTATGTATTTTAAAATAAAATAAAAATATTTTAAATTTATAATCTGACATATTTTATGATTAAATCATTATTATAAATCTTTTTTTTATAAGTATTATTTTGTTGCTAAAATAATTATAATTTTTTAATAAAATTCTATTTTACTAATATAATAATCAAAATACCAAAAATAAAAAATTACACTTCATTGACATTTTAAAAAATAACTACATTTTAATTTTAGTATAAATTTTTGCAATTTAAATATTCTACTAGTACTTTTTTTTAACAAATCTTTCTAATATTAAAGTTTAAAAATAATATTATACCCAATTTTAAAAATGATATATTCTACATTCTAAAATAAAATAGTAAGTCTAAAAATATTTTATAACCATATAAATTATTTTAATAATAATTATATATATTACTAATCTATATTTAAAATGCATTACATACTAATTTGATGTCGGGTAGTGTCTGACTTGAAGCTTACAAACAACTAACAACTCTTTGTAATAAACACCATAGCACCATTGTCAAAATTAAAATTAAATAATATTCAATAAATAACTAACTTTAAATTAAAAACAACATTAAAAAAAATAAATAAAAATTTACCGAAATTCAAGAGAGAAGGTAGAGAGAAAAGTTGGAGAGAAAATATTTGTAGAGAGAAGGTAGAAATAAAAAATGAGAGGAAGAGTGATATTTATAGAAGAACACTAGACCTGCGTGGCAGCTTATGCAGTCAAAAACGGCATTTGTGGCGGCCTAGGCAATCACAAAAAGCTTCCTTTGTGGTGACCTTTACCCTCATAAAATGTGATTTTGTGGCTGAAAAATTCCTCACAATGGACTAAAATTTCAGCAGCATTTTGTGGCGGCATAATTCCTCACAATGCTCCAACGATGTGATTTTGCGAGGGCTTAGGCCGCCACAAAATTCTGTTGAAATTTTAGTCTATTATGATGGCTTTTTCAGCCACAAATAACAACTAATTTGAATTTTAGTATTTGTGAGGGTTTTTCGGTTAGTAATTTGTGAGAGCTTTTTCCGGCCACAAAATATTTTTTAAGTAGGCCACAAAATGAGTATTTTCTTGTAGTGTGCGTTATACTATCGAATTGTGTTTAATATATTAAAATTGAACAAAAAAATTCCGAATTGATTGAAATAATATTTGAAATTAACAAGAGTAATAGAATTGAACTTTTATAATAAGAAAAATGTTAGGATGAGTTTCACTTTGAATCCAATCTTGGTTTCTAATTTGATCCTAGTTACTAAATGACTTTATTGAACTATTATCGAGTTCTCTTTATTATTCTTGCTCTAATGTTTTAGTGACATAACTTTTAATTACAAAGTAACCCCTAATTCCTTAGTGGATTTAAGATTATAATTAAGTTTTATAGTACGGAAATTATCTTATTAAACTATTGTCTCTGCAAGTAATTCAATTGGTTTCATGACCTGCATTTATCTCTACTTCATGAATTTATCATCTCAAGCATTCGTAAAGTCCACTTTCGTTTCAAAATACGAATCGTAAAACAATTCAAAGTTGATCAAGCAATAAAAAACATTAAGCACAAAGATGAGAAAAATAATTCAATAAACTCATTCATATAACTAGAAATAAAATCAGACAAATAAGGATTTCATCTATCATCCATCCATAATAACTAGAATTTAGTTACTCATGAAAAAGATACAAAAGATAGAAATTTAAGAAGAATTACAAGAAAGATTCATGAATGATTCTTGATAAAACTTCTTCAATGGTGTTAGAATCAGCCTCCTCTAAGTTTCTCTAATAGGGCAGAAGTCTCCAAACTTCAAAATAGCCAAAAAGGTGCCTAGATACTAAGAAAAATGCATTTTTATGCATCTGCAATGCGTCATGCGCCCCAAGCACAAGCATTTGCCTTCTAGGCACACCATGGACAGAAACATGATGTCAAAATACTATGGAAATGCATCCCATGCGCAAACATTTGCGCTCCATGCGCACAACATTTACTGTATGACATTTACTGCATTTGTATCCTCTTTTAAATTTGAATTTGGTTTTGGTGTCTTTATCAAAGTTGTACTTATGAATTTTAACTTTCATTTGCACTTATTTTCACTCCAATTGAATATTTACAACTCTAAATATAGTTGAAATACTCCACATATGTCATGTTGTTTTCTTACCAATATTCAACGTTGCACTAAAACAACAAAATAACACAAAACTACGAATTTTTTTTTACTTAATCAAGAAAATAAGAATATAAACATTTCGTTAAATCTAAGAACTAAAATCAATAAAATATATCAAATAACTTTTTAAATTAATTTATGACTAAAGATAAATATAACCAAATACAAAGAAAAATATGCATTTGATAAAGAGTTATCTGTCCTACATGAAATCGTTTGGTTAAGACTTGTCTTTACTGTACACTGTAGCAGCAAAATACCCGCATAGGTTGTAGTCCGACATCCGCTCTTGTTTTTAATAAGTGAATTCATTTCCAAAATTAATGAATAATAAATTAAATACTAAAAATAAATAAAAATATTAAAGTTATATTTAAAGTTAATAAATCAAAATTAAGGATAAATGGGTTTTACCGCTAGCTCTATAATAGCTAGGTTTTGTCATTGCTGACAAATTTCAGAAAAAAAATTGTTTAGTATTTAGTGAAGAATGGGTTTCTGTTTAGGGAACAATAATGAGTTTTCTCACTATTTTTGAAAACACTTAACGTATAGAAAAGAATTCAAGAACGAGGTAGGATTCACTTATGTCGATCGGTACTGTATTTATACTCAAGAATGAAACTGAGTTGGATTTTGATGGTCATTGCGATAGGTTTTGTTCAAGGTGATCAAAGGTCGGTTTCTTTCTAACTCAATTGAAGGTTACACTTGAACAAGAAACAATTCATGATCATAAGTCTTGAAATTAAAATGGAGAAGATGGGGTTTATTTTCTCCAGAATTTTGTGGAGAATGGAAGACGAGAAATTGGTGATAACTTTGATGAAAAACCTTAAAAACCCATAGGGAAAACGGTGCTGGCACTATGAGCTTAATCTTTGCATTGTGAAATGAGCTACGTGTTCACAAAAATTGTACTAGCTCGCAATGCAAAATGCACCCTTCTCACTGCAGGACAAAACAAAGAGTTAAAGTTTAGGAAAATATGACTTCGAACTGCACCACTGAGCTTTTGCATAGACAAATCAGTCATCAGATTGTTGAAATGACGTCGCGTAGTACTGCAAGATATATTATCTTTGAACTGACCAATGATACGGAATTCAAAATTTTTTTAAGTTAAAAATGGATTTCAAACATGCCCTGTATATATATACTCTAAAACACTCATAAATTCAATTTAATCTCTTTAATCTTGCTGATATAAATAAACAGTGCCTAAAAAGTTTGGGCGTTACAGGTACACTTGCAAACACTTTGTATGTAAAGAATAAATATTTAGAGGTTTCAATTTCTTGACACCCCACAAAAATATTTGAACCTTCACGAAGATGTCATTGTAATGCGTCTTTTTAGTTAGTTTTTGGTTTAGACATCGTGTTTTGAGCGATGTCAACTTACTTAGTCTAGATAATGTTTGTGTGTTTTTGTTGATTCTCATTCTCTAACTCTTGCATAGACTACTTGATTAAGAAAAAATTCATGAAAAAAAAAAGTTTTTATCATGCATAAGCTTTGGTGAATGTTATTTTAGAATGCATTCACTTTTTAAGCATGATCATATTGCATTATAGCATCCTTTGAAACATTTTTAACTTTGTAAATCGACTAACATAGTTATGAATCGACATATGAACTTCACGACTTTAGTTATTGAAGTCTTAGGGAAGTAAATCGATTCACCTAGTGTGTGAATCGACTTACTAGACAAACATGGGGTTCTATAAGTCGAATTCCATCAATGTAAATTGACTTACACGGTTTCAAACTTCAAATTTGGTTTTTGAAACACGTGCGATTCAAGTCACAAAGTGTGTGAGTCGACATACCAAGCTTGCAAATTTGAAATTAGATAGTGTTAAGTTGTTGTGGCTGTTACAAAGTGGTAATTTCTAATTGGCCTAACTTTTTCATGTATCATATAAAATAATTTATATTCATTTCTAATCACAATAATACTTTCACCAATTCCTCATACTGAAGCATTCAATATCATATTATAGATTGGAATATCTTTTTTGATCAAGTCAGGTGTGCAATTGAGTTTTGAAACGAGAAATAACAACGAGGGGATCTCGGTTGTTGGGGTATCTATTCTTGATATGAATCATTGAGGGGGATATTAGTGGATTGTTCATCGAAGGACTAAAGAATGTGGTGATCTTTAGGGAATTTCTAGAGAGGGTTCTCTAGGTGTTTGTCTTACAATGAATGAAGTGTGATCTTCAACTTAAAGATAAATGTGTATTCATAATTTGGAGGATTGTTCCAATGTCCTTTCTCAAAGAGCATTTAGGAAGAAGTATTTATGTGCAAGGCTTTGTTTCATCTTTTGAAGGATCTTGCAAATGTTCACAATTAATAATAAAGGAAGAAAAATCTCATTGGATTGCATGGGGACAAGACGTACTCAACGAGTGAAGACAGAGTAGAGGAACCTTTATAAACCGTCACATGAAT
>NC_021162.2:25240976-25244998 GCF_000331145.2 Cicer arietinum | reverse complement strand
TTCCCTATCTCTTTAAATTTTGTATTTTTACCTTGTTCTTTGATTTACACTTTATTTGGAGTTTGGTGGCATTTTATATTTTTGTGAACATTTGATAGAAAGATTGTTATTAAAATTTTCTAATTTAGAATATTGTCCTAATTTTGTGTGTTGAATGAATTTTTGTTTTTAACATTGAATTCAACACCTTAGGCTTGATTCAAATTTAAAATTTTGATATCTTAGTGTTTCTATTAGGCTTGTCTTGATTTTGAATAATTGCATAATGATGTAGTGCTTATTGTGTTGCATGTAATTATTGTGCGTTGTTTTGCTTCTCTCAAATAAGGAAGCATATCCTTTTATAGAGTTCTTCACGGTAAGATTTGTGTCCGTTAAGGGTAAGGCATGTGTACTTTCTTTCAGAACTACATGTATTTTCACGGGTTCATCAATTGAACCGTTAAATATAAATTTATCCGTTGAGCTTATAACTAAAACCCACAAATCACTCCTCATAACTCGAATGAAAATAGAAGAAGTATAGGTATGGGATCATAGGATAGGATCATCAGAGTATTTTCCAACAAACCATTGGAGCAAGTGGATTCTAGATGATTATCAGACGATGCGCACAACTTCTCTTCTTAGAGGATTAACTGTCATCCGATCATTTATTGGCATTAGAGCGTTGATTGCTTTAGAGTCGTTGACTTCTTCATAGCCATTGACTTTATAGAAGCTTTCACTTTTCAAGTCTTAAATCAGAGTATTCGAGGGTTGGTTTTTGAAACATTTTCAAATTGTTTTCAAAACATATTCTCCCCTTGTGTCATGAAACAAAAAAGAGTGAATAATTTTAAGTCAGATTATTACTAAAACATACTTACACAAACATCATAATATATCAATTGACTGAAGTAGAGCATTGTTGGAACCAAGTTGGTTTTCCACTTATAGTTTTGATGTTAACAAAAGTATTTTATGAGAACAATAAATTTGGATTAATGGCTTCATTAAGTATGCAAAAATTGGACGAAGGTACTAGAGATAGAAAATTTTAGGAAGGTACCAGAGGAAGTGACTAAAGGAAGCAACTAGAGGAAGCGACCAAAGGAAAGTCATAAGAGGAAGTCACCAGATGATGAGATCAAAGGAACACAAAGTATACGCGTATGCCTATGAATATAACATGCCTCTAAAGGTTACAAAGATTGCCTCTGATGTCTGGGTCTGTTGTTTGGGTCTGAAGATTGGGTTTGAAGACAAGGTCTAAAGACTTCCTCTAAAGAATGGCTCTGAAACTGAGTCTGAAGATGACTTCTGAAGATTGAATTGGAAGCATACCTCTGTAGCCCTTGCATGTCTCTGATGTGTACAAACTCAGCATGCCTCTGAAAAGTACATATCAAGGTATGATTAACTCCAAAAAGATTGTTCAAATCACAAATTCAAAGCTCACAACCCGCTGATCAAAATGGTGCAACACACTCCAAATGTTGCCTATGATATGTAGCCTCCAATGTTGCACTGACTCTGAAGTTTCAACAAGGTGATTTGCCCAACGACACTAATTCTAAGTCATGCAATTCTGCAACTAACTATCATTATTTCAGAAACACATTATCTCACTCCAATTACAAAGTCAATGCGTCTCATGGAAACTCAACACTTGAAATTGAAAATATTAAGTATGAAAAGAGTACTTAGCTGAATCAAAAACTTGTGAAAATTCAAGAACTACCCGAATCCATTCCATCTTAAATCAAGCAAGAGTGTGAAAGAAGATTTCTGTTTTTGAAGACAATCTAAAATATGATTTGATTAAGATTTATAATTGAAGAAACTCTTTGACCAAGTTGAAAAGAAGATATGGTTAAGATTTGAAGAAGATATGATCTTGATCTTATCAATAAGAAGATACAAATTATTTACAAGAAGGTTTGATCAAGATTTATCACAAGAAGATATGAATTATTTTCAAGAAGATTTGATCAAGATTTATCTACAAGAAGATATGTATTATTTACAAGAAGACTTGATCAAGGTTTATCTACAAGAAAATATGAATTATTTACAAGAATAAT
This sequence comes from Cicer arietinum, assembly GCF_000331145.2. Classification (NCBI taxonomy): domain Eukaryota; kingdom Viridiplantae; phylum Streptophyta; class Magnoliopsida; order Fabales; family Fabaceae; genus Cicer; species Cicer arietinum. Next base: position 25,242,932 of record NC_021162.2, on the reverse strand, counting down.
TGATCAGAATCTACAAGAAGATATGATCAAGAATTGTTTACAAGAAGAAACACTCACAAGAAGATACATTTATTATTTGCAAAGATATGATTCAAATTTTGCAAGGAAAAAGGAGAAACCTTAACCTATTCTATAAATAGATACTCAAGGCTGAAGAAGAAAATAAGAGAACTCACAAGCACAAAATTTCCTGAGTCATTAGAGTTCATAAGGTTCAAGTTTAGAGAAACACTTGCTCAAAGGAAATATTTTCCATGTGTTTTCTAGTGTGACAGTCGTTGTTACAATCAACTTACTAGAAGCAAACCAATTTGTTCCACACTCTTGTAACCTAATCCGGTAGTGGTTTTTGGGTTCCTCAAGCAATTTGTAGGTTTTTTAGATTGTGTTGAGAAGACCTGGCTTGTTGAGTCAGGGTGTTTGTGTTGCTAAAAAAGTCTATAGGTGTTCGATTGTTTTGAGAAGACTGGCTTGTAGCGTCAGGTGTTTTGTAATTCATGTTTTGAATTAGTGGGTTAAATCATTTTGAGTGAGGGGACTTGACATAGATACCAAGTTGGTGGTGAACCAGGATAAATTATTGGGTCACTTTAATTCTGCAATTCTTGTTTTACTTATGCATCTAATCACTTAACCCGATTGCTACTACTTTTATTCTATGTAAGTCACCAAATCCGAACAAGTTTTAAATAAATTAGCAACAAAAAAAAATCCAACTTAACCAAACACAATTTAACCCCCTTCTTGTGTCTGCACCTTCAAGCATATATTTAACTTTCAAATTATATTCTATCATAGGCAAGACATATACAAATCAAGACATTATTCAGTTATAGAAACAATGTTCATATTCCCTTTAATAAAATTAAACATGTCCTAAAAAAAATTGTAAAAATATCTACCGATTGATGATTAATGTTGACAAATTTTATATCTAAGATTCCCTTTTGGACAAAATCTCCTATTAAGTGATATTTGATTTCTATATATTTTTCTCTGAAGTGTAAAATAGGATTTGTAGTTAAACAAATTGCAGAAGTGTTATCACCAAAAATTGGAATATTACTCTCTTAGAGTTTGAAATCCTCTAGATGATGTTTCAACCATAGAAGGTGAGTATTGCATCTGGTTGTAGAAATATATTCTTCTTTTGTTGCGGACGTAGCTGTCGTGCCTTGGTTCTTGTTTGATCGGGGTATCATATTTTTACCAAGAAACATGCAGTTTCAAATGGTGCTTTTTTTTTTTAAGCTTATAGTCAACATTACTCAATTTGACTAGCCTGAACTAAGAGGGTTGCTTATAAAACAAGCCAAGGTTAGTAGTGCCTTTCAGGTATTTAAAGATCCTCATAACAACTATTAAGTGAGATTTTTTTTGATCAAACTGAAACGTGGCGCGCACACACATACTAAATAAAATGCCAAGCCTAGAAGTAGTTAAGTAAAGGAGTGGCTCGATCATTCAGGTATTTAAAGATCCTCGTGCAGTTTCAAATGATGCTTTTTACCAAGAAACATGCAGTTTCAAATGGTGCTTTTTTTTTAAGCTTATAGTCAACATTACTCAATTTGACTAGCCTGAACTAAGAGGGTTGCTTATAAAACAAGCCAAGGTTAGTAGTGCCTTTCAGGTATTTAAAGATCCTCATAACAACTATTAAGTGAGATTCTTTTGGATCAAACTGAAACTTGGCGCGCACACACATACTAAATAAAATGCCAAGCCTATAAGTAGTTAAGTAAAGGAGTGGCTCGATCATTCCTCTATAAGTTTTATGGTTAACCTGTTTGCTTGATTCATCTTTGTCAATAGAACATGATGGATGCATCCGGGTACTCATGGGCTTGCACTCATCCATCTTGAAATTCTTGAGAACTTCTTTAGTGCACTTGATCTAATGAATCAACACACTATTTTGATTTGTGGATTTGAATTCCTAATAAAAACTCTAAT
>NC_021162.2:25211221-25240965 GCF_000331145.2 Cicer arietinum | reverse complement strand
TTCCTGCTGCATCAACTTAGCAAAATCTCGACAAAGCTTGTTATTGTTTGAACCAAAGATAATATCATTTACATAAATTTGAACTATGAGAAGGTCATATTTAGATTATTTTCTAAATATGGTAGTGTCAACTTGTCCTTTTTCAAAATAATTCAAGTAAAAAATTGCTTAGTCTATCATACCAACTCTTGGTGCTTGTAACATACCAGACAAAGATTTTTTAAGTTTAATAACATGGTATGAAAACTTAGTATTTTCATAACTAGGAATTTGTTTAACATACATGTAACAACTTAACCCTTACCGTTATCGGCACTATTAATCATGATCTTCTCATCTCCTTCCACCTTGTGGAAATATCGAGTTTTTTGCCTTTTGTGGGAGTAGAATCCAGTACCTAAGGGATAAGTACCACCATCCATTCATTCTCACTACCAATTGAGTTAGCTCTCAACGCTCCTCTATTAAACGCGTTTTCTACGCTCCTATGTTGAATCTGATTACAAGCTCACTATGATGATTCTGCATCTGGTAAATCAGTTGACCGTCTAGTCAACGCTTTAAGTCAACACTCTCAGTTGACCGTCTGGTCAATGCTCACTATGCAACATGGTTGAAAATGAAAAAGATAACATGTTAAGAAGAATTTCTGTAAAATCCTAGAACCCATCAAAAGAAAAGAGTGAAAAATCTCAATAGAGAGCTATTAGAATTAATGTAAATCCATTCAAGTGGTTCATACACTTTAATTGGTATATGAGTTAAAATGTAATATCCTCTCAATGAAAGTTAGAATCCTAGAAACAGAACTGAAACTGATGTAAATCATCCCAATAATAACAACAACCCTTTCATTCGTAAAAGGTACCTGAAGAGGTGTAAATATACTTATGAACCTAAACGACAACTTTCCATAAATTCAAGAAGGGTGTTAACAGTAACTTCCTCGACTCTACTGAGGCAAAATATCTATATTAGCATAGAACAAGATGTAGCAACATTCATTTGTGAACTAGAATAAAAATCAGTGTCCCTTATCACTCTCTCTCTCTCTGTGTTATTATAATATAGTTCTTAATGGTTCAACTTTATTTTACTTAAGCAATTTTATAACCATAAATTGAATGATTTGATAAAAAAATCACACATTTTTGGTTTAGCAACTCAAATAATTTTTAAAAATGACAAACCCAATTCAAATATTCTTTTGTTGTGTTTTGACCTTCATATGAGCTTTAAATACATTTTCTTGGAGTTCACCTTCGGATTTTCCAAAATTTTCCCATTTATTTTAGACGACCCAATCCTTGGTTCATAGCCATTATCCATTATCATGCCATCATCCAGACATCTAGTAATAGCATCAATGGTTTATTTAGTGATCTTGACTGGAAGCCTTAAAATCACCCTAGAAACTTCTCCATCTTTATTTACATTTGCAAACCTCCAAAATTCTTTAACTAAAGCATCTAGGACAAAGAGTTGAGCAAGGTTAAAATACTTAAACCATCCAATACTAATAGTGTAACATCCCAAATTTTATAATAAACTATTTTATTAATTAAATAGGATTTTAAATAATTAATTTGATGCTAAAATTATTTTATAATAAAAATTGATAGATTTTGGGATTAATTTTTGTTATATAGGTGCTTTCTATGATGTGCTAGTTTTATAAATATAATATTAAATGTGCGATATAAATAATAAATATTATAGTTTATTATTTGATATATTTTTTTTAAAAATAATAGTATTTTATTATAATATTTTAAAGAAAAATATTTTATGCGATTTTACGTGTATATATGTGTATCCAATTAATGTAATATTTTTCTGTGCGCTTGACTAATGTTAAATATGCACGCAGTTATATTTTAATTATTTATAACTATTTTCTATTTTTAGTTTTTTTTTTAATTATTATCTTCGGATAGTAGTGATATTGTATTTGATTTTCTTTATTTTTATATATTTGTTATTACATTGTGATTTTATATATATTTATTATGATTTAGTAATTAATATAAAGTGTTGATGTTATAATTACTTATTTTATAATTTCAACTATTCTCTAATGATGGTAAACTTGAGTATTTGGAAAAATAAGTATTATTATAGGGATTATTGGAAATATGAGAATTTTAGTTATTAATGTATTTTAAAGATTAATTACTTAATTTTTTAAAATATTAGTTTTGAAACATTAGTAATATTTTAGTAATTAAATTGTGTTAAAAAAAATAGTTTTGGTAATTGTTCGTTTGATTTAAATAAATAAAAGAAAGGAGTAATATTTATTTTATGGGTTAGGCCTATATGCAATAGTAATACCTAATTAAAAAAAATTAATTGAAAACAAAAAGGAAGAACGAAGTGACCGAGGCATAGAACCACCTCATCGCTTGAGCAAAAAAATAGAAGAAGAAGATCAACATCGGTCGATAACAATTCCTGAAAACGTTCTCTATTTCTAAGTATGTTGTTTCACTTATTTACTTATTCAATTAAACACAATTTTCTAGATTTTTAACAATCCCGATTTCTCTCTATAATATCCAACTTATCCGTTTGTAGAATTCGTTATTTTGCACCATTCTTCTTCACTGTAAGTCCGATTTGAGTGAAACCAACGCCAAAATGATCGTGTGGAAAGTGGTTATATCATCCACTAATTGGTTTTCTGATTTATGGTAATTTTCCTTGACCGATTTTAGAATTTAGTTTTTAGTGTATCTTCTCATAATTTATTTTTGACGTTTACCCTTAAACTATCGAGTTAGATCGATTGACTGACAAAGAGTCAAATAAAAGAGAATCTTTGCTCGTGGAATCATATTCGTGTGTGAAAGCATCAAAATAAGGTAAGGGTGAGAGAGCGTTTGAATTCATGAGTATAATATAATGTGAGATGAACGGGAAAACCGTAATTTCCAACGATTCATTTATGGCTCGCTACGTACGACAGTAGCCCTGTGATTGATAAATTGATTAATTTAAAAATATGGGAATTGTGATATTCAAATGTGGAACAGAAATATTTATAAGGTGTTGATTGATTTAACTTCGTTAAATGTGTGGTATTTGATGTTATTGTGGTGTTTGATTTATTTTTATTAAATGTGTGGTATTGGATATTATTGTGATATTGGATATCGAATGAATTTTATGTATATGTTTGATTAGATGTGTTTATGTGATGTGATAATAAAAGGTGGATGCATTTTGATAAGGTTATGTGATTATGATGATGTATAATTAATAATAATGATGTTATAAATTTGTGATAAGTCTATGTGGTGATTTATGATTGATGATAGTGATACTATAAAATTTTGATGAGTTTATCTGATGAGATATGATTAATTATAGTGATGTTGTGAATTTGTGATGAGAATATTGACGTCACCCAATAGTTGATGAAATAATAGTGATTCCAATTTGTGCTTGAGGTGACGGTCTTAATGGAGTATCATAGTGATTCCGGGAAGTACAACTAAATCAGTCTGATCGTGGCAGTCTGCTTATAAGCCTTAAGGCAAGATTGTTAGACCTTGGAGGTATTTGGGTGGAGAATTCCTAGGAGACTTGGAGGTAGCACTCCAAATGTCGGGAGCTACCATGCAACACACGTTTACCTCGACTGTCACGTATATGTATCTTGGGTTGAGTTGATGGGATCTATGAGGACATGGCCAATTTGAATTATCCGTCCACCGGGATGGTGACATAGTATCAAGCCTCTTAACGATGTACTTCAAAGTTAGAATTGTACCACATTGTGAAGTAGAGTCTAAGCTCATGCATAGCATTGTGTTTTATTGTGATTGTTTTGTTGTGATTAATATGTATGGTGTGTGGTGATAATTTCTCTTAGAGGACTTGATGTTATAGTGAAATTTATTGATTTCCTTGAGTGATTTTGACTTTTTAATGTGATATTCTCTTGAGGAATGTTTGTGTAATGATACGGTTCTATTATGATTGTTTGCGTGATCTTCTTACTTGTATTATACTATCATCATGATTTCAAAACTCACCTCCTTCGTTGTTTGTGTTTGACTGGCTCTACCATGCGTTTGCAAAATCGCAGTTATTACAGGTTAATAAGTCTTGAAGTTCAAGTTTGAGAGAAGTCCTGCTCTGATAGGTGATACCGAGAATGAGAGCTATAAATTGTATTTTACTTATTTAATTTGAAACAACTTTTGTATAAAAACCTTATCAGTACTAGTAAGTTTTTAGAATTAAATTAAGTAATTATACTTAAGTCAAGCTTATTGAGATTGCACTATTTTATTATAGAAAAAAAGTTTAAAGTAGTCCTTTTGATTTTTGAGAAATGTTATATTCTAAATAATCCACATAAGTTTTTTTTTTCCTTTGGAAGAGTGTTTATTTATCCGCTGAAAATTCTATATAAATATGATATAAATTATTATATATATTATTTTGGGATTTAGGGTGACACAAGTAGAATCTTTGATGAAGTCGAACATAATCTCAACAAGATTATTGAAATCCATTTGAAGTTCATTGAGAACATCCAGTTGGTCCATATTATATGCCATAGTTGTGGCATAAGTTGCGTTATCTAGAGCAGAGTAAGTGTTGGAATCAAGTTGATTTTATACTTCGAATTTTGACGTTGACAAAAGTATTTTATGGGCATAATATATTTGACTTCAAATAGTATGAAAGAACATATGATCAAGATTTGAAGAAGATTTGATCAAGATTTATATACAAAAAAAAATATGAACATAATCAATCTGAAAAATTTACAAACACAATTTGAACAAAATACGAACAAAATCAATAAGAAGAATTTAAAATCTCAATCTAAACAAAATCAATCTAAAGAATTTACAAACCCAATCTGAACAAAATAAAATTTAGAATTAAACTAGGACTAAATTGAAGCTCAAATTTTAAATTTAAATAGATACTCAAGGCTAAAGAAGAAAATCATTGAAAAACAAAAAAAAAGTATTCTTAGATTTCAAAGAGAGAAACACATGCTTGAATGAGAAATATGCTCTGGGTGTTTTCTTTCTATTTTCTAAATTGAGGGAGCTTGAATTTCAAATGAGTATGATGGGAGAACTTAGGTTCTTTTTAGGGATACAAATTCAGCAAAGTTAAAAAGGTACATACATAATTCAAACTAAATATCCAAAAGAGCTTCTTAGGAAGTTTAAGATGAATGATTGCAAACCTATGGCTACACCAACCCACCTACTTGCTCACTTAAAAAAGATGATTCAGGCGAAGAAGTTGACAAAAAAACTTATAGAGGAATTGTAGGGTCCCTACTTTACCTTTTCCGCTTCCATACCTGACATCATATTTAGTGTATGTGTATGTGAAAGATTTCAAGCTGGCCCTAGGGAATAACATTTAACTGTTGTTAATGGAATCCTTAGATACCTAAAAGGCGCTACCAACCTTACCTTGTTCTATAAGAAATCTCCTAAGTACAAACTGAGTGGATATTGTGATTCTGATTCTGCTGGAGATAAACTTGAGAGAAAGAGCACTAGTGGCAACTGCACCTTTCTAGGTGACAACTTATTATCTTGGTCAAGTAAGAGACAAAACACCATTACAATGTCAACAATAAAGGTTGAGTATATTTTAGCAGCTGGTTGCAATTCTCAACTACTTTGGATGAAGCACCAACTTGAAGACTACAAAATCCTAAAATCCAATATTCTCATCTATTGTGATAACAATTATGCCATTTGTCTGCTGGTTGCAATTCTCAACTACTTTGGATGAAGCACCAACTTGAAGACTACAAAATCCTAAAATCCAATATTCTCATCTATTGTGATAACAATTATGCCATTTGTCTAACCAAAAACCCTATCTTACATTCGAAAGCTAAACACAGAGATAAAACACCACTTCATTAAGGACTTTGTTCAAAAAGGAGTACTAAACATTCAGTTTGTAGCCACTCAACACCAATAGGCTGACACATTCACCAAACCACTACCTAAAGATAGGTTTGACTTCATCAAGAAAAACCTAAACCTTACCTTCATACCTGACTGATGTTGTGATAATTTCAAAGTAGTTTAGCTTTACATTAGTTTTTATATTTTCTTGTAATGTGTTAAATTCAATTTATTAAAAAAAACAAAAAAAAAATTGAAATAAAAAGTCTTACTTTCTAGTCTTTTTGTCTGATGACAAAACAGGGAGAAAGATATTTGATAAAGTGGGGGAGAAAATGATACTTAGACTTAGGGGGAACCCTAAGTTAGGGGGAGTTAAAGAAATATAAAGAAAATTGTTATAAAAAATACAAGTTTTGTCATCATCAAATATGGGGAGATTGTTGGAACCAAGTTGATTTTATACTTAGAGTTTTGATGATGACAAATATATTTTATGAGAACAATATATTTGACTTCAAAGAGAATGAAAGAAGATATGATTAATATTTGAAGAAGATTTGATCAATATTTATCTACAATAGAATATGAACATAATCTATCGGAAACATTTACAAATGAAATCTAAACAAAATACGAAACTAATCAATCATAACAATTTACAATCTCAATCTAAACAAAATTGGGACATAATCAATCTAAAGAATTTACAAACTCAATATGAACAAAATATAATTTAGAACTAAACAAAGACTGAATTGAAGACCAACTTTTAACTATACATAGATACTCAACGTTGATGAAGAAAATCATCGAAATGCAGCAAAGAGTATTATTAGAATTCAAAGAGAGTAACACTTCTTGAATGAGAAATATTATCTAAGTTTTTTTTTTTCTTAGAATGTAATAGTTATTATTATTATTAGCTCTATTAGAAGCAAACACTTAAAGTTCCAATCATTTGCATCCAACCAGATATTGGTTTAGTTCCTTCTTCATTCTAGGGTTGTTAGGTTGTTAGGAGAAGACTTGGCTTGTAGGATCAAGGTGGTTAGTTCCTTAAAAGTCTAGGGTGGTCATCCTGTTTGGAAAGACTAGCTTGGAGGGTCATGTGCTTTGTAATTCAAGGTATTTGAATTAGTGGATTAAACCTTTTTGAATGAGGGGACTGTATGTAGCCAAGTTAATGATGAACCAAGATAAATCTATGTGTCAAATTATTTATGCTTTCATTGCTTGCTGCCTCTGAATCCAATTGCTTCTACTCCAAGTATGTCACCAAAACCGAACTAGTTTATTTATTTATTTATAAATTATAAAAAAGTTATCAACTTGGGCAAACACAATTAAATCCTCCGCTCTCGTGTTTGCACCTTCATTAAGAAGTGAATCTTAAGCCATTAGAGATTCAAGGAGAGTTTCAAATAGTTTTAAAGGGGTAGCAAAAGTGTGGGAAATACATGAAAGTCGTGTTTGATTTGAGTGTTGGTGTTTTTGATATTAAAAAAAAAAAAATATGAGTTTCTATAAATGAAAAGCAATACATACAACACACACGGTAAGAGACAAAAGATAACATGTGTCAGATGATGACTTATAACATATACCAAGATTAGCAGTGCCTTTCAAATACTAAAGAAGATCCTTTTAACATCAATTAAATGAGAATCTTTAGGATCAAAATGAAATCTTGCACATACACACACTAAATAAAATGTCAGATATAAAAGTAGTTAAGTATAAGAGAGAGCCAATAATCTCCTTGTAAACCTTTTTACCTGATTCATCCTTTTCGATAGAACTTGTGGCATGCATAGATATCAGGATGGGTTTGCATTAATCCATAATCTTAAATTTCTTAAAAAGTTCTCTTGTATATTTGGTCTGATCAATGAATACTCCTTCTGACCTCTAATGAATTTGGATTCCAAGAAAAAATGTAGGTACTTCCGTCATGCTCACCTCAAATTTATTCTGCATTAACATAGGAAACTTTTGACAAAGCTTAACATTAGTAGATCCAAAAATTATATCATCAACATATATTTGGATAATGAAAAGATCATTCTTGTATGATTTTCTAAACAAAGTAGTATCAATTTGACCTCTTTTAAAATAGTTTTTCAAAAGAAAACTGTTTAGTTTGTGATACCAAGCTCTAAGTGTCTGCTTCAGACAAAGTAGAACAAGATTTGGAAGTTCATTATCTTCAAAACCATGAGGTTGTTTGACATACACTTCTTAATTTATATAACCATTCAAGAATGCACTTTTCACATCCATTTGATATAAGATAATTTTATTGAAAGTTGCAAATGAAAGTAAAATTTCTTATTGCTTCGTACCTTGCCTCAGAGAATTTTTTTCAAATATAATCAATACCTTCATACTGATTATAGCCTTGAGCTACAAGTCTAGTTTTTTTCTTACTACTTCGCCTTTCTCATTTAGCTTGTTAATGAAAAACTCACTTGGTTCCAATACATTATTACTCTTGAATTGGTTTAGTTCCTCTTGCATGGCCATGATCCATCCATCATCTGATAGATTTTCATCTGTTTTTGAAGGTTCAATTTTAGACAACAATCTTAACATTGATGAAATGTTTGTGACTCATCCTTGTGTTTTTGCAACTCTACCCATGTCCATCAAGAATTTTCATCAACAATAACAAGTCCATACTTTTTACAACTACCAAAAGAAGTCTTTACAGGACCAAATAAATCAATGTGCAAAATTTCAAGTAGTCTAGAAGTAAGAACAACATTCATTGATGCAAAATATGATTTTGTTCGTTTCCCTTTCCAACATGTCTCACAAAGAACATTTGATTCTTATTTCAGATTTGGAAAATTTCTGACTAGGTTGAGTCTTTTTAACTTAGAGATTAATCTCAAGTTGGAATGCCCCATCCACTTGTGCAAGATTAGTTTTTCTTCATTTACTACCATTAGACACTTTAATTATTATTTTCCTAAATCTAATAAATTTATTTTGTAAATATTGTTTTTCCTTTGGCCAATAAATAATATAGATTTATTTGTTAAAATAACTTCCTGAAAGGACTTTTGGTTGAAGACAACATCATTAACATCGTCACTTAATTGACTTATGCTCAACATGGTATGTATTAGTACTTTTAAAAGTAAAATATTTTTAATAGAGGGAAGATAATCATTACCTATTATGCCACAACATAAGAACTTACCCTTCTGTTTTCCTCCAAATCCTTCTTCCTTGTGGGTTGAGTTTTGGAACATGGATTGTCTCTCATCATGTTTCGTGAGCATCCACTGTCTAGGTACCCAGACTGATGTTTCAACTTTGTTGATAAGGATATTTTTACGATAGATTATTTTATTTTTAGGTAACCAAATTTAATTGGGCTCTGCTTAGTTAGTTTCTGAAAGGTGTCTTGTCTTTCCACGTTTTCAACATAGGAGAAGTTCATTTATTATGGACTCTTTAAGCAACATGAGCATGCAGTTTTAGGTATGATAAGTTTAGAAGTTTACACTAGTTCCTCAAAGCTAATACCTCTTATGTTGTTTATGATAACACCATAGATCATAGAAGTTTCTTTGCCTCTGCCTATGCCTTTTGCAAGAAACGCTTGAAAGGCTTTTTCATACTTAACAAAGTTACATACATTTTCCTCTTATGTTTTTGAAACATTTTCCTTAAGAGTCTGATTTTCCCTTTTCATGTTTTCAAATTGTTTTTCATGAGAATCATAGTTAGCTATTAAGATTGAATGAGCTTTTCAAAGATTCTTCAACTTTGAAGAATCGTTGTGATTTTTATTTAGAAGCTCATTTAACATATTTAGAAGGTCATTACGGGATAGATCATATAATACCTCAATTTGCTCATCAACTGATTGATTGTTAGGGTCATAGTCAAAGTCGGAGCTAGAGAGAATATATGCCACTAGAGCCATGTTTTCTTTCTCTTAATCTTCTTCAGAGTCATCCCAGGTAGCCATTAAAACTTTCTTTTTTCCACTAAAGTCTTACCTTTGAGAGTTTCCCTTATCAAGCTTAGGACACTCTAATCTGAAATGTTATCATTTTTTGCATTCATAATAGATAATTTTCTTCTTTTCAAATTTTTATTTTCTTTCTTAGCTATTTGTTGATCTTTTGATTCAAAATTACTTTTTGCATTCATAATAGATAACTTTCTTCTTTTCGAATTTTTATTTTCTTTCTTAGCTATTTGTTGATCTTCTGATTCAAAATTACTTTTTGTTATTTCTTTATTTATGCACTTTCGAACTCTTTGAACATGATAACGTTAATCATAAATGTTCTATCCTTACGATGTATCTTGTATTATTTCTTTTGATCATCATTGAGTTCTTTTTGAGATATTTCAACACCAACAACATCATTGGGAGTTCTTGAATGATTAAGATTTGGAGTTACAATCCCATCTAGAAAAGGAGAACAAGGTAGTCAATACCTTAAGTGAGAAGACTTTACATGTGTTTTTGTTGATGGTGTCGTTTAGAGATTTAAACTTAGATACAAAGTTTTCTTAAGGTAAGAAAACACAAGGAAGGGGGTTTAAATTGTGTAAAAGCATTTTCCTTTTTAAAAGAAAATTTCTAACACTTTTTTAGTAAAATAAACCTTTGAAATACAAGCAATTTGTCATGGTTCACAACCATGTTAGATACGTCAAGTCCCTTAAACTGAAGGATTGATCCACTAAAATCGACTGGTTTTTATTAACCCCATTAGGACATATACTAGTCAATATGACTTTGTTCTAATCTTCTCAAACTACTATGGGGAAAAGGTACAAATGATTAAGGTTTCTTTTGTACATATCAAGATAACTCTATTTTAGTGGATATAACAATGTTACGTTTAAAATACAAGTATGAATTTCTTTTTGAAAGGATTTTGAAAACATGATCATAGAGTACTTTTGTAGTGTAATCTTTCAAAGGAATTCAAATTTCATTATTTATTGGTTGTTTATTTTTTTTTATCTATGTAAGGAATATTGCTCAAATCTTGTAAAGATTGTACTAACAAAACAATTAGCGGAAATTTTGAAAAATATTATCTTGTCTCATATTACGATTTAAAACTTCTTTAGAAAATGTCTTATTTGTAAAGTCACGTTGATCAAAGAAAGTAATTATCACAGGATTCATGTCAAGTTGTTGATGATGTTTTAATAAGAGGATTGACTTGATTCAAACTTGTTGATCAAAGGGTGTTTCAATGTTAAGCTTGTCAAAAGATTTCTTTTCTCAAATGATTAACTAATATAAGATGATTTGACTTTTATGAGAATGTTGACCAGATGATCAGTTTGGTGACTAAAGTTGCTTGATTAGACAAATCAAATTTTGATGCATTAAAGTAAACATAATAGATGTGTTAATGAGAGGATTAACTCAAATGCTCAATAGAGGGAATATTGACAGTGTATCTATAGTCAAACGAACATGCTCAAAATCTTTTATTAGATGATCTGCACACTTAGAAAATACGTTAAAATATAAATTATGCTCACTCACATATATTTTGTTATCATCAAAACAAAAATTAAAGTTCATTGTTATTCAAACCAACTTGGTTCTAGCAGTGACATTCTTAGGCATGACTATAATGTCCCGTGAATTCTTGAAGTTAATTCAAGAGAAATAACTAATGGATGAACATCTATTGAAAATAAAGAAGAAGATGGAAGATTATCAAGGTGGAGAATTTAAGATTAGAAAAAAAAATAGTGTGCAAATACTTGGGGAAAGTATATGGGTACCCTAAAATATTTAGATTAAAAAGAAGATCCAAAAGAAATGACATAAGATTAAGTTGAGTTGATTCTTATTGTCTGAAATTGAAAGGCTTTATGTACTTGCTTTAGTGTCACTGATAGTGTTTTAGTAAGTGTACTGAATCGTTACAAGTAATAATAAAATAGTAGTACCGAGTGTCAATCTCAAGTAATAACATTGAACTAAAAGTTTTTGAATTGATTGAAATGACTTTTGAAATTAACAAGAGAAATAATATTGAACTTTTATAATAATAAAAATGTTAGGGATGAGCTTCACTTCGAATCCAACCTTGATTTCTAATTTGATCTTAGATACTAGATTCCTTTATTGAACTTTTACCCACTTCTCTTTGTTATTCTGGCCCAAATTCCTTAGCGACTAAATTTTTACTTCCAAAGTAACCCCTAATTCCTTAGCAACAGAACCTTTAATTCCAAAGTAACCCCTAATTGGTTAGTGGATTTAAAATTAGAATTATGCTTTATTGTACAAAAATTATCTTATTAAACTATTTCCTCTGGAAATAATTCAATTGGTTTCATGACCTGCATCTGTCCGTAGACTACAATATCATGAATTTCTCATTTCAAGCATTCATAAAGTCCGCTTCCATTTCAAAGTACGAATCGTAAAATAGTTTAATTTTGATCAAACAATAAAAAACATTAAGCACAAGATGAGAAAATTAATTCAATAAATTAATTCATATAACTAGAAATCAAATCAGACAAATAAGAGTTTCATCTTATTTTACGGATCCCTAACAAATAGGGTTTAGTTACTTATGACAAAGATACAAAAGATAAAGATCAAAGAATATTTACAAGAACGATTCATGAATGATTCTTGATAAAACTCCTTCAATTGTGTTAGAACCAACCTCCTCTGAGTTACTCTCATAGGGTACAAGTCTCCAAACTTCAAAATAGGCAAAAAGATACATAGAAAGTGAGAAAAACATATTTTTATGCATTATGCACCGCGTGATGCGCCCCAATGTGTTTCAGGGGCGCTCCTCGACAGAAATAGAATGTCAAAAGACTGTAGAAATGCGCCCCAAGCGCAAGCATTTGTTCCTAAACCCATTACATTTATTGTCTGACTTTAACTGCATATTTCTCCTCTTTTGAGTTTGGATGTGGTTCCGATGTCCTCATGAAATTTGTAGCTATGGATCTTAGCTTTCATTTGCACTTCGATTGACTTCAATTGGATATCTACAACTCCATAGACGGCTAAAATACCCCACATATGTCATGTTGATTTCTCATCAAAACTCAACATTACACTAAAACCACGAAACAATGCAAAACTACACAAAATCTCTTCTGAATCAAGGAAATAAGAACATAAACCTTTTGTCAACTCCAAGAGCTAAAATAAAAAAAGTATATCAAATAACTTCTTAAATTAACTAATGATTAAAGATAAGTAACACTAAAAATAATGAAAAATATGTAAATGATGAAGAGCTATCAATCACTTAGGAAGACTGATTTGCCTCAATATGACTTGATGGATGGTTGCATTAGATTGAAAATTGTGAGGAAGGAAACAAGAGAACTAATAACGAAATAATTAGTATTGCATTAGACCTGGATGACTATTAAGAAAAATGAGATATGAGATACGAGATTGAGAATAGTTCTATAAAGACTTGTTTGATGCAAATGATAGAATAAAGATAGGATATGATATACAACAGATAAGGATTCGATATGATAGTTAAAGTTTAAGCATCATCCTATTTTGTATTTGATGCGCACATGATAACAAACATAATTTCATTATTTTATCTTGTTTGTATTTGGAATACATATCATCATGATAATATAATATATCATATTTAAAAGACAAAATTACCATTGTGAACCAAATGTATAGTATTTGTTTTCCAAATTAACTTATAAAACATTTAATTTTTAAATATTATAAATTTGAAAAATACTTCATAAAATTAAATACGTAGTGAAATAATTATATTTAAAACCATTCATTGTGTGAATTAACCACTGTATTGTGTTTTAATTGATTTCAATTTTGTCAATATTTCAAATATGAAATCCAATTTGCATTTTTATGCGAGTCTAACATGTTTCCTATTCAACTCTCTTCTAGAGTTCATTGCAAGTCATTTTGTGATAAATAACTAAAGTATGTACACTTTCAAGAATCAATAAATTAAATGCAAAATATGTATTTTATAAGTGGGGTGTCATTGAACATCTTATAGATAAAAATTTGAAGAAAAATATAATACACTAATTATCATTTAAAGTATAAAGTATAGACGATATAAATGTTTATCACCGATCAATTAGTCAAAATGTGGTCTCTCAGATATCAATTAGTTATAAGATATATATATATATTTTATTAATATTGTGTCTTATTAATAACTCTTTTTTATTCTTAATGAGTCTAGCGAAACTCGCACACTAATTGTGAAGAAGTGGGGATCTCGGGCTCGAACATGCACCCCTAACATATCAAATATTCTTGCAGCTACCACATGATTAAAACTTATGACACTTTATGACACTAAGATAATTGGAGTAGACAAAAACAAGGCTAAGACTAACTTGGGAGCCAGACCATCCGACACTAAGGAGTTGTAGAATCTCTCGGGGAAGATCAATTTCCTGAGGAGATTTATATCTAACTCAGCTAACAAGATGAAATATTTTTCACCTTTGTTTCAGCCGATGGATTAAGAAGAAATGGTTTGGGGAGATCCACAACAAAGAGCCTTTTCCCAAATCAAAGAAGCTTTGGCCAACCACAAGTACTCATGCCACATATGCCAAGTAACCCACTCAAGTTGTATATGATTGCAAAGGATGAATCAATCAATTGCTTGCTTGCACAAAATGTCGATGATAGCATCGAAAAAGTGGTGTATTACCATCGTTGAATCATGAATGATACTAAAACTAGATATACACCTATTGAGAAATTATTTTTATCTTTATTTTATGCTTGTACCAAACTTGAATATTATTTATTACATAGAGATAATTTGGTCTTGTATATGATTCACATGTATTACAAGGTCCGCTAATGAAATGGGCTATAAATACGTAATGAGTTTGATTTAAAATATGTACCCCTTCAAGCAGTTAAGGGTTATGTTCTAGCGGACTTTCTAGCACAACATCTTTTTGTAGATGTTCAATATCCATTAGTGAGTCAAACCTTGTTGTGACCCTTAAACCCTGGGTATTGATGTTTGACGTGAAGGTGCAAACACGAGAAGAGATGTTGAATTGTGTTTGTCTGAGTTTGATTCTTTTTTATTATTTATTCAAAAATTAGTTCAGGTTGAATTGTATTTGTCTATGTTGAATTCTTTTTATTTTATTTTATGAAAACTTGTTTGAGTTTGATGACTTAGAGCAGAAATAGTAACAAAACTAAGGAATGCATGAGTCAAGTGACACAAGCAATTTATCCTGGTTCACCACCAACTTGGTAACTACGTCCAATCCCCTCACTTAGAAGGATTTAATTCACTAATTCAACTCCTTGAATTATACAACACCTGAGGAACACAAACATTTTTTCTCTACAAGCCATTTCTTCTCTACACAATATGACAACCCTCAATTGATGAAGGCACACAACACCTTGACCCTACAAGTCAAGTACTCTCAACACAATTTTACAACCCGTGATTGCTTGGGAAACACTAAAGCCACTATCAGACTGGGTTACAAGGGTGTGGAACTTGATTGATTTGCTTCTAACAAGTTGATTGTAACAATGAATTTCACTCTATAAAACACTTAGAAAATGTTTCTTTTGAGAAAGTGTTTCCTTAAACCTTAACTTTGAACTCTAAAACTACCTAGAAAATTTGAGCTTCTAAGTTCTTCTTCTATTTTCTTCTTCACCTTTGAGTATCTATGTATAGTTAAAATTAGGGCATCAGTTTACTCCCTTGTGAATTTTGAATTGTATCTTTATTCCCATTTGGTCAACATAGATTTCTTCCAAATATAATTATGAAAAATATGTTTTGATAATATGATTGTTTAGCAAAATCCTTATTTCTAGAAATATGTGTTCCGTATTTTCTCCAGATTATGTTTATAAATTGATTCACCTGAGTCTTCACCTTTGTTGTATTATCTACGTATCAGAGGCAGTGCTATGGAACAAGTTGGAGTCTTCAAAGCCAATGCAACTTCATAGTGTGCTACTAATAAGAGGCAACACTGTGGAACGAGTTGTAGTCTTTAGAGTTAGTGGAATGTATCCTTCTAATATGGACTCGAACAATGGCTTCAAATTTTAGAGGCATTCTCAAAAATAGACTTTAGAGATATGTTGTAGTTATTATTCATCAGAGGCATGCTGAAGTTAATGTTCATCAAAGGCATACAAAATTTATTGTTAATTAGAGACATGTTTAAGTTATTGTTCATCATAGGCATGTTGAAGTTACTGTTCTTTAGAGGCATCCTAAATTTATTACTCATTAGAGGCATACTGAAGTTGATGTTCATCATAAGCATCCTACAGTTATTGTTCATTAGAGGCATGCTAAAGTTACTATTCATCATAGGCATGGAAAACTCCAAAAAACAAATTGAATCTTTCGAGGCACATTGAATCTTCAAAGGCGTGTTGGACCGTTAGAGTCAAACGCGTAGACTCATTAGAGGCATGCTAACCAGAAGCACGCTCCAGTCTTCAGAGGTAGATGCAGAAACACACTGAACTACAAGAAGCACATTATAAGAGATAAATGTGTGAACTTTTCCACCGCATGAATTTGACTGATTTGATTTCGTTTCATCTGATCTTTTTGCTTCCTCTAGTCACATTATAATTAGATTATTACAATTGATTTCTCAGACTAAAATACTTAGAAAATATTTCTTTGAGCAAGTGTTTCTCTAAAACTTAAACCTTTGAACTTTGAATACTTAGGAAAATTGAGCCCTCAATTTTTTTTCTGAATTGTATGGATTTCTGAGTTTAGGATTTTGCGTTTTCTTCTTTAGCCTTGAGTACCTATTTATAGAATAGATTACGGTTTCACTTTTGTCCCTATAAAGTCTAAATCATATGTTTCTTGTGAACAAATTCTGAATGTATCTTCTTGTGAACAAATTGTGAGCGTATCTTCTTGTGAATAATTCTGAGTCTTTCTTATTTTGAATAATTCGGAGTGTATCTTCTTTTGAACAAATTCTAAGCAGATCTTCTTGTGAACAATATTTTGACCATATCTTCTTGTGAGCAATATTTTGACCATATCATCTTTTCACCTTGGTCAAATATTTTCTTTGGAATCGTATCTAATTTTAGATTGTGCTCAAAAAGTTATTCACGCAAATCTTCCTTCATAATCTTGATTAATTGGAGAAAAAATGGATTCGGGCTTGTTCTTGAATATTTATAATTTATGATTCAGTAAGTCTTTTCATCATAATGAATTCTTTCAATCAGAGTCGTTGACTTTCCATAAAAGCCATTAACTTTCTTTTTGGAGTGAGATGTTGTGTTTCTTAGATGATAAAAGTCAGACGCAGAATTGTGTGACTTAGAATTAGTGGCTTTGGGCAGATCACATTGTTGTATCAACAGAGTTAGTGCAACATTAGCGGCCGCATATCAGAGGCATCATTATGAGTGTGTTGCAACTTTTGATTAGTGGAAAATGAGCTTTGAATGCATGGCTTGAACAACCTCTTAAGAGTTAATGAGAGGTTGATATAAACTCTTCAGATGCATACTAAGTATGTGCACATCAGAGGCACACAAGGGCTTTAGAGGAATGCTTCAAATTCAATCTTCAAGTTATCTTCAAACCTAGTTTTAGAGCCAATCTTCATACCTAATTATCAAAGGTAGTCTTCAGAGCGAAAATTCATAGCCAAACATTAGATGCAGTCTTCATAACCTTTAAAGGCACTTTACTTTAAAAAGGCATATGTTTAGAGGCAGATGCGTATGCTTTTGTGTTCTTGTGATCTCATCCTCTGGTTTTGTCTGATTTTCTTGTTCTAATTGATGCACACTAAATGAAGCCATTATTCCAAATAAATTGTTCTCATAAAATACCTTTGTTATCATCAAAATCACAAGAGGAAAACCAACATAGTTCCAACATGACAGATCTAGGAGTGATAAAGGAATTGGGGATGGTGTAGTTATCATATACCAACATGACAGATCTAGGAGTGATAAAGGAATTGGGGATGGTGTAGTTATCATATACCTAGAAGTGAGAATTTGTAAATTTAGGTGTTAGCTAGATCCTAAGTTTTCCAATACTCAAGTTGAATATGAGACTATGATCATGGGATTTAAAATAATGGAAAGCATGGTTATATATTATGATCACGTACAAGTCAGGGGTGTTTCTCAATTCCTGATTAAACACATCACCGAAGAATACCAATGTTTGAATTCAAATCTACAAAGAGGTTGTGAAACGGTTAACAAACAACCTCGTGAAGAGAATGGAGAGGATAATGATGTATCCCAACAAGCTCCTAGTTATAAGGAAACACCACATGAGCTTACACGTGAGGAATATCCTATGGAATGGTTTGTACAAAGGGTTGACTCTAGGATTAAATAGTTGTTTGACTACTTGATAGACCCATCTATGTCAGTCAACATCAAGTTTAATGTACAGAGCACTTAACTATGTGATGATTGATGAGGATTTGTATAAGAGAGGGGTTAATGGTGTTCTCCTAAAGTTTGTGGGGAAGGGGTCTTTAAGATCACAGGTAAAGTTCATGAAGGACTTTGTGGTTCTCACATGGAAAACCCTACAATGAAATGGCTAATTTACTTTCAGTGTTACTATTGGCCAATTATAATGGTTGACCATTTTTAAAATATAAACGATGTGAAGTATATCAATTGCATTGATCTAATACAAAGGGCACCCGTCGAGTCATTGCGCCGAGTAATCAAAACTTGACCTTTTAGAGGATGGGCTATCAACTTGATTAGAAAAATATATCTTGCATCCTCTAAAAGACATACATTTCATCATAGTCACTACTAACTACTTTACCAAATGGGTAGAAGATTAGCCAATGATAACTATAGGGCAAGATGAGGTTATCAATTTTATACAACATCAAATTATCTATAGATTTGGTATTCTTGAGACTATCCTAGCTAATCAATTGAAAATGTTCACTAGTGATAAGATGGTAGCCTTTATGCAAAGGTTTCAAATAAAAACTAATACATTTCTCTCTTTATACTACACTCAAGCTAATGAGCAAGTTAAGGAAACTAATAGGACCATTATTGATGTTTCCAAAAAGACTATTGAAGACAAGCCGAGGAAATTGTATGAACCATGCAAGAAGTTTTATGGGCTATAAGGAACTCCAAAACAATTGCAACATGTTTCACTTCTTATGGGCTCACCTATGGCTAGGATGCATTACTTCCTTTGGAAATTAATATAACTTCTTTTAGAGTTGTTAAGCAAAATAAACTTAATATTGATGAGTATCAGCAAGCTATGATAATTGAGTTAGAGTCTCTAGATAAATATAAGTTAATGGCCTTAATAAGAATTGAGAGTTCAAACAAGAAAATGGTTAAAGCCTAAAACAAACAAGTCAAGCTCAAACAATTCATTGAAGATGACATAGTTTGGAAAACAATTTTACCAATAGGGATTAAAGATCCTAATTTTGGGAGCTAATCGCCAAATTGGGAAAGACCTTTTATTGTCAGTAAGGTTTATAGTGGAGGAGTTTATCGACTAGTGAATATGAAAGGGGGAGATCTAGAATTGAACAAGAGCATAAATGGAAAATACTTTGAGAAATATTATCCTACAATTTGAGAGAATATTGAAGATCAAAACGACTAATTTCATTAATGTTTTCAAAGAAGGTGGTAGTCGCAAGTCGACTACGTAGCTGATATTACAAAAATAGAACCCTAAGAGGTTGTGTCTTGATTTACTCTCTCACTTGGTTCTTCAACCTTTTATTCATTTTGGGGAGGAGAACTCCTTCTATTTCTATATCTTCAATTTGAGACGCCTGTGATTGGTTAACATCGAGAACCACTTGTTCCTAAGATGTATGAGTTATTTCTATCTAGGCTACACAAGGAGGAAATGTTGCAACTAAAGGAGCAAGAGTTGGTGTTATAGCCTCCACTAAAGAAGTTTGAGCTTCAGCCATTCCTGACTATTTGCAAAGTACAAAAAAAACATGCCTTTTTATCTTTTTAAGGCTTCAACTCACTATCGACTCGAGGGTACTTAGTGTACAAGTCAATCCTTTGACTATGGACGTTTCTAATTTCCCAGCTTATTGTGAAGCCTATGGCATTACACGTTCCATCTCTTGTTTTATTTTTTCTTGTTCTTCTCACAAGGAAGCCATCCTGACTTCAATAGTTTTCCATCTTTGAGGAGTTCCCTTCTTCTCCTCCTCATGCTCTGAATAGGTTTCCATAAAGCCATTTTGCTCGCTTGCAGCGTCTCCATCTTGTTGAGATCACGACCAGCATGCTCATACTATTCCATTAAGCTTAAATAGCTTCTTGAAATGCCACTAAGTTGAAGAGTCGTCAGGCCAAATAGATCTTCAAGTACAAGAGATACTCCATCGGTTGAAGATAGCCAAAATTATAAAGCCCTAACAGATGCGACTTCATCCATTTTTGTGGGGAATTCTCATTTCAATGTTGAATCTACTTTATTGATGTCCTTTTGGATTAATGAAGGATCACCAAAGTACCAGTCCAGCTCAATGTCAGAAACTTCCATTGATGGACAAAATGGTTGAGACGTATTTGAAGTAGAAGTTCTTGGTGGCAGTTTAGCTTTAAAATTTGAGCCTTGAAAATTAGATGGTGAATGCCTCTCGAATGTAGTGAAATCATCAACCTTAAAAATACGGATAAGAAAAAGAGGATTAAATTTTAGTGGACTAAATATGATTCAAAAATTTGGGTGGGAAAGAAATTTACCTTTGCAAAAGAATCTGAGGTGGCTTCACATGATTGTTGATCTGACGCATCAACATTTCTTGATGGAGTTCGTTGTGAAATCTCATATTTCTACGAAAAGGGAATGAGCATTAAGAAACCAAAGGAATTTAATACTTATAAAATGCTAAAAAAGTGCTTCGCTTCATACAAGTGTACATTTGTTTTCTATTCTCTTTAGCCAATCACAAGGATGCTTTGACTGCTTTTTCCTCGACAATTTGAGATATTTCATTAATTTAAACACAACTATATCTTGATCTCTTTTACCAAACCAGAGGAATTTCTTCTTGTTCTTCCTCATCATTTGAGTAGATTGATCTAGATAAGTTCTTTGTCTGCATTAGAGAAAATTGAGGATCAATAAAGAGTAAAAGATTCGTAATTTAGAAAGTAAAAATAGTAGAAGAGAACATCAATATTACCTTTCTTAGAGGCCGAGGTCATCCAATTCCTAGTACTCCGCTTGGTAGCAGAAAGACCCCTACTTTAATGGCCACAAAGAATATACTTAGCTGTCATAATCATATCCCTATTTCCCTTCACAAAACTTGGGGCTAAAGGAGATAGGTCGTTAGTTGCTATGTCAGGAACCCAAGCAAGGATACATTCTTCATAAAATATTGGAGCCCAGTCAGGTGAATCGCATTGAAGCGAGTGCAGTTGTTCAACAACTGAGATAGTGGAAGTAGATTTAACAAGATAATGAATTAAAGAATCCCTCAAGGCTCGTCCATATATAGGAATAGAGTTGGGGTTGAAATTATTTTGAAGAAGTGAAGACAAGTAGTTCAAGATGTAATTCATTTCCTCTCGATTACGCGATCTAGAATATTAAATAACGAACAGTAAAACAAGGAGAAAAAGATAAAACACCAAGATATAGATCTCTATAGGTCATTCAATAAGGAAACATAAAGCTATAATTCATGGACCACAACCATTGAACCAAGACTAGCAAATAACTTGTGGAACTAAAATAGCAAGAACACGTTGTGCATTCGTGACGCGTTCGTTGCTTTTAGCATTAACAGCTAGAAACTTTGAATAAATAGAAGTAGATCTAGAAAAAAGGAATCCCAAGGAAGGGGTTGGGGAATCATCAGTTGTAGGAGCTTTAGGCCAAATAATTGGCAAGCAAGAATAACAGCCACATCAAGAAGGGTAGGGGTCATCATACTGACATGTCCCGTGTCAAAAATTTAAATAAATAAATATAATAATAATAATTAATAATAATAATAATAATAAATAAAAACAAATTAATCATACTCATTCTCACTCCCTCATTTTCTCTAAATTTTCTCTCTCTCTCCCTCTCGGCACACACTCCCCTCCTCCTTTTTGTTGTTTTTTCTTTCTTTCTTCTCCTTCTCTTCTCTTTGCTTCTTCTCACCCTATTACCCAAACCCTCAATCCTTAAAAGAGATTTAACATCCCCACAAGCTTAATTTCTCAAACTCCTACAAATTCTTTTGGTTGGGATTTTTGGGTTAGGGTTTGTGTTCTAAGGAAGGAAAAGGGTACCCATCTCTTGAAAGTGGTTTATTGAGACTCATTGAGGTAAATGCACAACTCTAATCCTAGTATGAATTCATAGAAAAATGTAATTTTGTTTAAAAATCTCATTTTTGTGTTTAGGGTATATTTAAACGATTTTTAGGGTTTTCTAGAGTTAGCTAAACTTTAGAATAATTTTCTAAAGTCTTGAAAATATTTTTGATACTCAGATTTGTCAGTTGATACCCTGCTGGCTACTATGAGAGTTGTTGGAGAGCAAACTTAGACGATTCTCCATAACTGTGAGTTGACGACGATCATCGTCATATATTTTTATACTGCTATTATTACCATTTTACTTGTTTTCTATATTAAAGTATTTATTGAAAATTTGGGGAACACAACCTTTGAATTTTATCTCAATTTCGTCAATTATTTAATTTAACTGTCGTTGTTATATAACATGTTATTATTTTGATTTACGTATGAGTTAAAGTATTTAAATCTTGAATTGTGATGCGACTGAATACGTTTTTTCATGAATTACGATGAAAGGATTTTAAATGCGCGTTTTGAAAAATTGGTGTTATAATTATTAAATCGTTAACTGCGTTAGGTGCACCTAGTTACCACGTGTTGATTAGGAAGAGTTAACCGTTAGATGAAGCCGCCCTTACGAGAGAGGTCATCCGTAGGAGGAGAGGGCTATCAACGAGATGTAAGCTCCCTAATTGATACGTGCTGATGCGTTGCAGAATTGAGGGGAGAGGGCCATCCGTTAGATGGAGCCGCCCCTAAGGGAAAGGTCACCCTTAGGAGGAGAGGGCTATCAATGAGATAAAGCCGCCTCTTGGTTTAAAAATTTGTATTGTTATTTGTTTGATTTTTATAATGATTTTAAGGTTGTTCATTTTGATTTTGTTTCGTTATTCACTGGATTTTTAATATTTGTGTCAAGCGATTAAACCGTTATTCGTGCCTTTTGTGTTTCCCTTCTAATTGATGGTGGTTGTTGTCTCCTCACTAAGTCTTTGTGACTTACCCCTTTATGTTGCTTATTATTTTTCAGATTCGCAAGCAGCTGAGTAGGAATCTATTATTTGATTCAAGTCCCAACAAACTTCTTTTTTTTGGTAGGCCTCTTTGATCGAGGACCATTTTGTAACATTTGTTGAGTCTATGTAATTGCAGCTATTTTGGAGTCTAGAAAGTCTATTTAGTTTTTTTGAGAAGTGTATTAAGCAATTTGATTATGTTATTTGAATTATGATTGGATTGAAAGCTGAACAGGGATTTTATAAAATTTGGGAATGTTGAAGTTACAGAGGATACTCTGTCGAAATTTCGAGAAAAAGCATATATATATTTTTAAACGTTTAAAAAGCGATTTAGTTATTTAATTGTTAAGTTAATTGATAGGCTTGTCAGGCTAGGAGTATAGCTTGTGTGTCGGTCACGACATTAAATTTTTGGGTCGTGACACATACCATAAGCAAAAATGAAAGCATGGACACTGACATACCAGTAGCTGAGAAAACAAAGGAAGTGCTATATGTCGAACTTCGTAACTCATTTGGAGAGAATTATCATGTCATAGGTTCCCCATTTCTTCCAATATTGGCCTTTGGCAGTCTCCGTTTGAGTTAGCCATGTTAAATATTCGGTTGTTGGGTGGGGAAAGGTTTTGAAGTTGCATCACTTAGTTTCCGTAGAAAACCAATCTTCCGCAATTGGAAGATGGTAATGATTAGGAGGGCATAGACAAGAACCGAGAAACAATGCCCTAGGGAGTAATAGTCTTGAATGGGAAATAATAGAACTAGGTTGGTTTGAAAAACAATGACTCTTAATTATTTTGATGATAACATAACTTATTTTGTGGGACTAATTTATTGTGCTAATAATTTATTTAAGTTTGCAGACTCTTGTCATGAGAGTTAAACATTTTTACGTTGTATCCTCTGATGAAAAGCCAAGCTAAACAAAGCATTTACGACAATACTTTGTTACATCTGTTGAACTATATCTGAATCTGAAAAGCCCGCTTACAACATATCTCTACTTAATCTTTTGAATAAGTTCACTTTGGTGATTATGTGTTTGATAATCTTGGCGTCCAATTTGATCTCTGATGAAGTCAACACCATGATAAAGTCAACAATTTGATAAGAAGTCTATGCTCCAACAAACTTTGCTTACATAGTCAACTTATCCTCTGACAATACCATCCTTTGGTCATCCTACCGTTTCTTTCGAGATACGTTGAAGCAATCATGAAGACGAATTTCGACAACCGCTTAATGTTGAGTCAAAATCTTGGAATATTTGAAACGAGTTATTAATGCACATGTTGATTTCATACAATCACATCAACAATCATAAATCCTAATAGACTAAATGCTTCTCCATAAAAGGATTTGTGATCATCACTAAGAATAAAGACACCAACAACGAAATATAAGAGAAGCACTTTTATCATTACTACCTCTTGAGAATCTCTTGTATTATCTCTAAGTGTTGAGAAACCTAAGAAGTCTCTTGAGAGAAAAAATATATATAAACACTCTTGTGGAATAATTCATTCCAAACCAAATTCAAACATTTTGTAACTTGGTTTAGTAGCAATTGTCGTCCTCAATAGCTTGGCGACACTAAGCTAAAGTATTGAGCAGACTCTAACACAGTTAGTTGACTAGAAGGTGATTAGTGAACTTATGAATCCATTGGTGAATGGTGGATTAAATCCTTTTGCATGAAGGGGCGGGACGTAGCTACAGTGTTGGTGGTGAACTAGGATAAATTGACTTGTCTTTCTTCTGTTATCTCTTGCGATGAAGCTATAGATGGAAATGTTAACAAGCCTCCCTTGTTTGATGAAGGGAAAATTTGGGTATTGGAAAGACCAGTTGAGAAGTTTCTACATCTCATATGATCCATAACTTTTGGATAAAGTCGAAGATACTATGAAGCTCCTAAATATGATGCTAGTGTTGAAATATCCATAAATAATTTCAACATTGAACAAAAGAAATAATACAAGATGCCTCACAAAACTAGAACCTTTATGATGAATGTTGTCACCTTCAAAGAAATCCAAAATGTTGCAACAAGGAAACAACAAAAGTATTTTCGATGCCCAAGTTCTCAACTATGAAGGAAATAAATAATTGTATGAAGCTAAAGCAAATTTTC
Source organism: Cicer arietinum (assembly GCF_000331145.2). Lineage (NCBI taxonomy): Eukaryota > Viridiplantae > Streptophyta > Magnoliopsida > Fabales > Fabaceae > Cicer > Cicer arietinum. The sequence continues at coordinate 25,215,579 of NC_021162.2, read as the reverse complement.
TTGTTAGGAAGTACGAACTATTTCAAATGGAAGAAGATGAAGACATTGAGACATTGTTTTCAAGATTCCAAACTCTAGTCTCCAAAATAAAGGTTCTTTAAAGGAGCTACACTACATCTGATCATGTCAAGACGATCCTCAAAAGTCCACCTAGCAAGTGGAGACCAAAGGTAACTACAATTCAAGAGGCTAAAGATCTTAAAAAATTTCCTCTAGAAGAGTTGATGAGTTCACTCAGATCCCATGATATTGAACTAGTGGAGGATGAACCAAAAAGGAAATCAAAGTCTTTGGATCTCAAATCCGAAGAAAACAAAGCAAAATCCTAGCCTATACAAGCTAAGGAGGACTTAGAGGAAAATGAATTAGAGTGAAAATTCAAATGATGATGAGTTAGCATTCATTTCAAAGAAAATCTAGCATTTGTGGAACACAGGGAATAAATCATTTCCCAAAACAGATTTCAGGCGATCAACAAATAGAAGAGAAAGTAAAGAAAAACTAGCAAAGAGGAAAATCACATGCTATGATTGCAAATAACATGGACATTATAATTCACAGTGTCCTAAGCTTGAGAATGGAGACTCTCAAAGAAAATATTTCAATATAAAAAACAAGTCGTATGGCTACCTAGGATGACTCTGATGCATCCTCTGATGAAGATGAAGAACATGCAAACAAGGATCTTATGGCAGATATCTATTATGATTCTAAAATCGAATCTATTGATGAGGAAATTAAGGTACTATCAGATATATCTCGCAATGAACTTATATTTATGTTAAATGATTTTTGAACAAGAATCAAAATGTCTCATCAAAACTAAAAAAACCTCATAAAATCTCATTCTATCTTAAAAGACAAGTACAACTCCCTTGAAAATGATTTTGAAAACTTACAAAACGAATCTAACTTTGAAGGAAAACACCTAAAAAACCTCATAAATAAGTACTTGTAATTATGTTAAGTATGAAAAAGTCATACAAGATTTTGTAGCAAATGTCATATACATACAAGCAAGCTTCTCTAATCTATGGTGTTATTAGAAACAACATAAAATGTATTGACTCTGAGAAACCAGAGGAAACTCCATAGTTTACCTAAAGCTCCTTGCTATATTGCTTAACAAAAGGTCATGTTAAAAAAAATAAAAATAAAAAAAACTTGTCCAATGTTCAAAACATGGAAAGACAAAAAATCTTTCAAAACTAACAAATCAAGACCTAATCAAATATGGGTACCTAAAAACAAAATAATCTATCTTGCAAATATCATTAGCAACAAAGTTGAAACACCAGTCATGGTACTTGGACAATGGATGCTTACGATACATGACGGGAGAAAAGTATATGTTTCAAAACCTGACCCTCAAAGATGAAGGAGTTGTGGGATTTGGAGGAAATCAAAAGGGTAAGATCATAGGGTGTGGCACAATAGGTAATGGTTCTCTATCGTCTATTAAAAATGTTTTTCTAGTAAAAGGACTAATGAATAACATAATGAGCATAAGTCAATAAAATGACAGTGGTTATGATATTGTCTTCAATCAAATGTCATGAAAGGTAATTAGTCTAACAGATGGATCTATACTTTTTACTTGTCAAAGGAAAAACAATATTTACAAATTAAAGTTATCAGATTTGGGAAAATAAATAGTGAAGTGTCTCATGTTATTGAATAAAGAAAAATTGATCTAGCACAAGGGGTTGGGACATGCCAATTTGAGATAAATCTTAAAATTGAAAAGACTTCACTTAATCAGAGGGTTGCCAAATTTAAAATTTGAGTTGGATGTTATTTGTGAGGTATCTCAGAAAGGGAAACAAACTAAATCATCCTTTGCTACAAAGAATGTTGTTTCCACTTCTAGACCAATTCAACTTTTATACATTAATTTATTTGGTCCAATACATAAAATATTATTCATGAAATGAATGTTGCCAAACTTGTTTTGGTAGAAGTAGTAAACATTGCATGTTATATTCATAAAAGAATCAACATAAGACATATTCTAGATAAGACACCTTATGAATGGTGGAAAGGAATAAAACCCAACATTTATTATTTTCATCAATTTGGTTGCACATCTTATATTGGAACAACAAAAGGAATCATGGCAAGTTTGATTCATGATCTCTAAAGTGTACCTTTTTAGCATACTCAGAAAAGTTCAAAGCCTTTAGAGTATAAAATAAAGAGACAATCATTGTAGAAGAATCAATCAATGTCAAATTTGATGACAAATAGCTTGACCATATAAAGTCATATTTCAATGAAGAATTTGCAGATTTACAAATATAAAAGGAGCCAAATGAATCGGAGGAGCAACAAAATTACCCTCTAAAGTGAATTCCTAAATGGTTATATAAACGAAGAAGTGTATGTCAAACAACCTTTTGGCTTTGAGGATAATGAATTCCTTGACCATGTTTTTAAATTAAAGAGATCATTATATGGTCTGAAAGACTAAGCAGTTTTATGCCAGAGCTCGTATGACAAACTAAGTAATTCTCTTCTAAAACATTGATTGGAGAGAGGCCAGGTTGGCACTAATTTATTTATAAAATCGTATAAGAATGATCTTCTTAGTGTCCAAGTATATGTTGATGATATTATTTGTGGTTCAACTAATATCAAGCTCTATCAAGAGTTCTCTAAGTTACTGTAGAACGAATTTGAGATGAGCCTAATGGGTGAACTAAAATTATTTCTTGGAATCCAAATTCATCAAAGCTCATATGGAGTATTCATTCATTTGACCAAATACACTAGATAACGTTTTAAGAAATTTAAGATGGATGAATGTCAACTCATGTTCTTTTCTTTACTTAAATTCCTCTATACCTGATATTTTTTTAGTGTGTGTACAAGATTTCAGTCTAACCCTAAAGAATCTCATTTAACTAACGATAAAAGGATTTTTAGATATCTGAATGGCACTGTTTATCTTGGTATATGTTATAAGCCATCTTATAAGTACAGGTTAGTAGGTTTTGTGATGTTGAGTATCCTAGAGATAAACTAGAAAGGAAAAGCACAAGTGGTAGCTATATATTTCATGGTGACAATCTGATCATCTGGTCAAGAAAAAGACAAGGAACCATTGTCTTCTCTACAGTTTGGCAGAATATATATTAGTAGTCAACTGCAGCACCCAACTAATGTGCATGAAACATCAACTAGAAGAGTTCAAATTTTTTGAGAATAACATTCTTGTTTGCTGTAATAATACCTCTTATATATGTTTAACCAAAAATCCTATTTTACATTCAAGTGCAAAGAATATAGAGATTAAACATCACTGTATGAGAGACTATGTCCAGAAGGATATTTTAGACATTAAATTCGTTGGCACTAATCATAAGTTTGGTTAAATAAAAAAAAAAAAAAGTTATTTTTATAAAAGAAAGTTTAAACATTCAATTTATAAAGGAGTGATGCTGAAATTCTTTTATGCCTCTGTTTCTAGTAAAACAAAACTTTGGTTAAATACTCATGCTTTGCCTCTGATAAATTGTATTTTTGGTTCTGCCTCTAGTCGCTTAAAATTTAATCTATCTCATATATGATTACTTTTCTAGAAAATTATGTGAGTTCCATAATTTTCTAACACATGTTTCCTTTATATTTTTAACGCATGCATGAAAGTTGTTTTTATTCGCTTTTAGAAACTCAAATGTTTTATCAAAAACAAAAACATTCAATAACGCATGCACGAAAGTTATTTTTATAAAATGAATTTGGTCTAGTTACTTAAATTAAAATGATTTTCTAGTATTTATTATTATAATCTAAATGCCGCAAAATTTAATTGTAAAATTATGTTTTTTAATTTTATCATGTTATTAATTTTAAAAGACTAGTTGGATTAAAAAGAGTTAATAGGGTTGAAATGAATGGAAGATGCAATGCTTTCGTGCTCTACAAATGTATTAAAAGATTTTCAATAGTCTTGATTTAAAGAAAAATTAATATGATTATTATTAAATGAGTAGGAGAGATTAATCACCCTAGTGACTTAATTTCGAAGAAGACGATAACAATAATTCATTTTTACTATCCTCTAGAATTTATTTTACCTATTAAAAAGTCTATCAAGATTTATTTTATTTTGAATTGTCTTTATGAGATAAGTTACAATATGTGTGTCCTATTAATAATGATAAATACATCGAATTTAACAAAATTAAATAGGTGAATTTTATGAATATGTTGATTTCATTTGAATTTCAATCATTTTTAATTTCATTGATAAATTTTAAGTGTTATATTATTATTATTATTATTATTATTATTATTATTATTATTATTATTATTATTATTATTATTATTATTATTATTATTATTATATTATTATT
>NC_021162.2:25202366-25210898 GCF_000331145.2 Cicer arietinum | reverse complement strand
CATTTTTAATCAATACGTGTATGCAACTTGTCCATTTGTTTTTCCTCTTAGTTTCGAGGACGAAACTATTTTTGAGGGGGTAAGTATTGTAACACCCCAATAATTTTATATATATTGTATATGTGTCTTTTAATAATTTTCGTAATTTATTATTTAATTAAAATTTTATTCTATATGTGAAGAAATTAAATTAAAATTTACTACTCTCTATTTTACTTCAATAATTATAACATTTATTTTTATTTAATTATTTTGGTGTGACAATTACATTAGAACAGTTTATGGCATAATTATTTCCTATGTGGTCAACTGTGTATTTTGTTTATTTGATTAATTTTGATAATTATAAAATTGATGTGTTAGATACGTTGGCTTTATTTTGTTATGCGTAACTTGCAGTGATATTTTGGTCTTACTTGATTTATTTTAGTTGATGAAAACATTAGTTGAATTATTTAATTAAATTATAATTTATAGAAGTTATATCGTTTATTAGTTTTATTTTAGACCAAATAAGTATTCGACCTAGGAGATAGTAGAGTTAGTGAAAATCCTTAGTTTTATTTATATATTATATTTAATTAATTTAGTGCGATAATAATAAGATAATTGTTCCTTTAATGTTTAATTATTTGATGAAGTATATTAATATTAATTAATTAATTGTTGGGGTTTTGTTAGTAATTAATTAAAACTCGTAGGAGTATTTTTTTTTGAGTGAACAATGACCAAGTCAATTTCGACCAAAATTTAATCAGTCACACTACTACTCTTGATAACTATATTTTATTTTTAATAGCCTTTAGTTATAGAACCATGTGTTTTCTACTTTACATCTACTCAAATGTGTAACAAGTAAGAATAAGTACATGAATGTCAATTAATTCATAACGATTGGTCATTGAATGATATTATTCCAACTGAATACCTTATTGATGTGTACAATTAACCTCAATGAGAAGAATTATTCTCTTCCTCCAATTAACTTCACATCTCCATATTAGTCTCGTACACCTCTTCCTCATAGAATACGATAAAACTTGCAACTAATCACTCATACTTCACACGCAATTCCCAACATTATATTTTGTTTATCTCAAATATTTTCTAAGTCACTCAAACAACCACCCATATATTCCCTCTCTTTCTTGTGGGAGTTCTAAACTTTCGTTCCTTCATCTTTATGAGATTTTTCGAGGTCTATATAGTGTCACGTAGAAGAAAAACATTCAAGGTAAGGGCTTTTCCCCATGCAGAGTTAGGCTATATATTATATTAGCGGTTCGTAGGATATTGATATGATGTCTAGATGTCTTAAAATAAAAAGATTGATTTTATTTTCGTTGTAAAGAAATTAACTATAATATTTTGATTGTTTCTTTTGAGTAATACATCTATCTTGATGAATTTAATTATAGAGTTCTACTTTTATTATTATCCCTTAATAAATATGTTTGTAGTGAAAATGTTTAACGTTTTTCGTGTTTTAGAGTACTTAATTATAAAGTTATAGTTTTTATGATGATATCATTAGTAATATGCTTGTTATGATGTATTTGATATTAAGTCTTGACTTGTTGAGTATTTTAAATTTAAAATTTGACTTTTATGAAGAGTATATGTGTCATGAGGAAATTGATTAGAATTTTATATTTTTAATTTTGACAATACGAGAAAATTGATTTATTGAAATGTATTAATGTATAGTTCATTTTTATAATGCGGAAAACTTTATAGTGAAAGAAATAAAATTTCTATTGTTATTGTATTCTTGGTAATATGAGTTTTAATTTTTATCAATAACAAGTAGCCAAATCGAATCTTATGGGTTATTAAAATGAAAGTGGTGATTTTGAGATATTTGTTCATGTGCATATTTGATGTGTTGAAGTTATTGAGATCTAACTATGAACATCCATGAGAATATAAATTTGATGTCTTATGTAATTAAAAAATTTAATCTGAAATATTTTGTCTATGTGATTGCCTAAGTGGCTGGTGATTTGTGTTTTAAATATTTTTATCTTTGTGGTTGCCTAAGTGGATGATGATTTGTGTTTTAAATATTGTTGTCTTTGCGGTTGTCTAAGTGGCGGGTGATTTGTGTTTTAAATATTGTTATCTTTGTAGTTGTCTAAGTGTCTTGTGATTTGTATGACTATCTAAGTGGGTGGTGACATGTATCTTTTGAGCATCGTTATCATTTCAAGAAATATCATATGCATCTTTGTGGATGCCTGTGTGGCTGGTTTAATTTTTCCCCATTGGTATAGGTGACTTTTGTGTGGACGTCAGTGTGGCTGATTATATCTGGATCATATATGTTTAGGAGCATTTATAATTTGCATACATTTTATTGTTATTTTTATTTTGATCTAATTATTTACTCTATGGTTGCTACTTGAATTATTTAGATACATTTTATGACCTTTGGTACATCTTTGAGAACTATTAAAGAATCAATTTATTTAAACCTTTTATGACAAAAAGATTTTAAATTCATATTTTATGTCTGTTAATTTATTATTTGGTTTAATTTTTAGTGTGGGATGAACTGGCCCCTTACACCAACATTTAGGTACTAATGATCTCAAAGAGTTGAATGAATGATGTTTGATTGGTGCACGCGCTTGGGAAAATGAGACTTTTACTTAAAAATAATATTTTGTATTACAAAAAATTTTGTGGTGCATTGTAAAGTTATTTACTCTTCATCAATAACTTTTAATAGAAATGCGGAAATGAGATTTCATTTGCTAGTAAATAATTGAATGTCATTAATTTCAGTCAACCTTGCTTCTTTTGAATTTCTCTTAAAGAGAATTTATTTTATTTTCGAGCATAAATAAATGTTGATCTAACAACTGGAATATTAATTTTGCAAATAAATGAATAAATAATATTTTAGTAAATTGCATTACGTCTTTTACAAAAAAAAATATATCAAGTCATTTTCTGACGCATCTTCAAATTATTACATGATGTACTATTACTAAGGAAAAAAATTATAATTGTTTCAAAAAGAAAACAAATATTTTTAAGTAATCTTAGGATCAAAAATTTTGGGCGTTTACAAATGATGTGCTCTAGATGTTTTGGTTAAAGATATTTTGAAGTTTTCAGATGCGAACACAAATGGAGAAATCTCAAGCATCGCTTTAGGGCTTCCGATCAAAGCTACTCAACAAACCATTGTTGCTATCACCAAATGACTATATGAAGGCATGATTATTGAAAACGGATACGAGCAAGAATTGGGTCTTCTAAAATCAACAAGGAACTTTTTAAAAATCCCAAGGTTAACTCTAAATAAGTACACTTAAAGCCCAGATATAGGGTAATTTTAAAGATTCTAATTGGATGTGTTATGCCAATAGGTAGCTCTGTTGATCACATAAGAAAATACCACAATGGTTTGATATGGAGCATTGTGGGAACAAAGTTGATTTTATACTTAGAGTTTTGATTATAACAAAAGTATTTTATGAAAACAAAATATGAACATAATCAATATGAAAAATTTATAAACTCAATCTAAACAAAATTTACCTGAAGAATTTACAAATTCAATTTGAACAATTTACAATTCAAAATTAAACAAAGACTAAATTGCAGTCCTAATTTTAACTATAAATAGAAACTCAAAGCTGGAGAAGAATAAGATCAACAAAAAACCAGAAAATAGTATAAGAACTCAAGCTCAAAATTCCAAATTCATCTTAGAGTTCAAAGAGAGAAACACTTGTTCGAATGAGAAATATTATATAAGTATTTTTTTCTTAGAGTGTGAGAGTTATTATTATTATTATTATTATTATTATTATCATCTTTATGAGAAGCAAACACTTAAAGTTTCAATCTTTTGTCTCCAACCCAATAGTGGTTTAGTTCCTTCTTCAATCTGGGATTGTCAGGTGGTTTGGAAAAGACTTGCCTTGTAGATTCAAGGTGGTTAGTTCGTCAAAGTTCTAGGGTTGTCAGGCTATTTGGGAAGATTGGCTTGGAGGTCTAGGTGCTTTGTAATACAAGGTATTTGAATTAGTGGATTAAAGCATTCTGAATGAGGGGACTGGATGTAGTCAAGTTAGTGGTGAACCAGGATAAATTTATGTGTCAAATTATCTAAGTAATCTAATTGCTTCTTATCTAAGTAATTCATAAAAACCAATCAGCCTTCATCAAATTCTCAAAAAGTTATCAACTTTGTCAAACACAATTCAACCCCTTTTTTTTCGTGTTTCCACCTTCAATTGGAGTCAAAGCTCGGATTGAAATATGAGTATTTTATAGTGTTTGAGGAAAGATCCAAGGGTTCAACATGTTTGGATACAATGAAGAAGTTGTTGGAGGAAACATTAACATGCCACCTCTGTTTGATGGAGAACATTTTGAGTACTGGAAGGAGAAAATTTCACAAGATCCTGAACTTTGGGATTGGGTGGAAGATGGTTATATTTCTATAAAGAATATTGACAGTATTGAATTTCCAAAAAAAGAGATGAATGTTGATCAAAAGAAGATATACAAGATGCATCATAAGTCTAGAACATTCATGATAAATGCAATCACCTTTAAGGAGTTTGACAAGTACACCAACAAGGAGACAACAAAGAGTATTTATGATAGTCTGATTATGAACTATGAAGAAAGCAAGCAAGTTCAAGAAGCAAAATCCAACCTCATATTCAAAAAGTATGAGTTGTTTAAGATATAATAAGATGAAGACATTGAAACAATATATTCCAGATTCCAGACTCTAGTCTCAAGATTAAAGGTACTTGAAAAGAGTTATACTATTATTGATCATATGAAGAATATAATAAGGGGTATGACAAGCAAGTGGAGACCTAGAATCACTACCATTCAGGAAGCAAAGGATCTGAATAGTCATAAGCTGGAATAATTAATCAGCTCTCTTAGATCACATGAAATTGAGCTTGTAGAGGATGAGCCCAAGAAGCAACACCCAACCTTGGCTTTGAAATCCAAGCCAACATCAGAATAAGAGGCAGATAAGTTTTAAAGGCAACAACATAATCAGATGATGATGATTCAGATTATCAAAATGGAGACTTAGAGGATGAGGAACTACCGTTTATATCCCAAAAAATTCAAAGGATCTTGCACAACAGAAAGAAGAAATTTCTCCAAAGATATTACAGGCAATCTAGTAGAGGAAAGGATGATAAATATGACAATAAAAACATCATCTGCTATAGACGTAATGAACCTGACCATATAGGGTCAGAATGTCCAAATATGGAGAAAGGGAAACATCAAAGGAAAGATTCTAGACCCAAGAAGAATAGTCTAATGGCTACATGAGATGGTTCTGATGAATCCTCTAATGATGAAGAGCATGCAAATTTGGCTCTGATGGTTCATACCAACTCTACCTCTAGAACCAACACAAATTCTGACTCTAGAAGTGAATTAACAGATGAAGAAATAGAGATATTTTCTGATTTTACTCGATCTGATTTAATTACTGTTATAAATAATTTTTTAAATCAAAATCACAAATTGTCTTTAAAACTGAAAACACTTAGGAAAGAAAATGCAAACCTAAATGAAAAAGTTAATAATTTAAAGACTTTGAATTTAAAACAGAAAATACAACTCTAAAAACTGATATTACTAAACTTAAAACAGAAAATGCAAATCTAAAAATTTATATTGTTGAACTTAAAGATAAAACCTTGAAAGATATCCATGTTGAAAATACCACATATAATTCTGATAAGCATGAAGAACTATTCCAAGATTTTCTAGCTAATAGTATGGAAAGAGGCAAGTATGCATCTATGGTTTATGGTGTTAGTAGAAATGGTAAAAGAGGTATAGGATTTGAAGAAATAGTAACTGAACCTAAACATATTCACTTTGATTTTTTGTGTACTATCTGTTCTAAGAAAGGTCACTCTAAATTATCTTGTTCCATGTTAAATACAAGGAAAGACAAGAAAACCTTTCAAGACTAACAAACCAAAACCCAATCAGATTTGGTACCAAGACAAAATTGTTTATGTTGCAGATGTTCTAAGCAACCAAGTTGAAACACCAACATGGCATCTAGTAAATGGATGCTAACTACTTATGAAGAGAAAAAGGATTATGTCCCAAGACTTGAATTTGGTGGAAAAATTAAAAGACTGGTCAGCAAAGTACCTATTAGAACCAGAACCAGTTATTGAACCATAACTATCAGAAAAAGAAGAACCATATATTGAACCAGAACTATCACAAAAATCAGAACCATCTGATGAATCTAAAGTATCGGTAAAACCAAAATTACCAAAAGAACCTAATACATCAGTAGAAACAGAAGTGACAGAAAAACCATCAAAATCAGAAGACTTCTCTTAACACTCTTATCAAATTCATTAAAACTACAAACCTGGAAGGGAATTCAAATCCCTTCATCCAGACCCTGTGATCAAAGAATATGCAAATTCATAATCTGAAAACTAGAAAAGAAGAAATGGGAGGGTTTTCATAGTAAAACTGAAAATGTTGACATATAGGTTATATCTTTCTTTAAATTTAATTATTGTTTGATATTATATTTATAGGTTATATCTTTCTTCAAAATTTAGAGGAACTAAGAAAATCACAAAATCTGAACATTTCAGCAAAAGCATAATACAAGTCTATTTCTTTAGAAACAAGCATAATCAACCATAAACAAAACCGGTTTACTAGAACAAGAGGAAATAAATGAAGACATACCAAAGAAGAACATTTTTGGAACCAAATGAATTTTCATAAACAATCAAAAAGAAAAAGGTGAAGTGGTCAAAAACAAGGTAAGACTTGTCGCACAAGGCTACAATTTGCATGAGGACATTGATTACACTGAGACATTTACTCTAGTGGCCAGGTTAGAAGTTATTCGTATCCTACTTTATTTTGTTGCAAATAATAACATTACATTATTACAAATGGATGTTAAAAGTGCTTTTATATAAAGTTATATAAGTAAAGAAGTCTATGTTAAACAACCCCCAGGTTTTGAAAGTTCTGAATTTCCAAATCATGTTTTTAAACTTAAGAAATCTTGTTATGGTCTAAAACAAGTACCTACAACATGGTATGATAGACTTAGTAACTTTTTGCTTAAAAATAACTTTAAAAGAGGACAAGTAAATAATACATTTTTTATAAAATCATTAGGAGATGAAATTTTTATTATTCAAACTTATGTTGATGACATAATTTTTGGATCTACTAATGGCACTCTTTGCCAAGAATTTTCTAAATTGATGCAGCTTGAATTTCAAATGATTATGATGGGAGAACTTAAGTTCTTCTTAGGGATACAAATTCAAAAAAGTCAAAAAGGTATATACATTCATCAAACTAAATATACAAAAGAGTTTCTCAAGAAGTTTAAAATAAGTGATTGCAAACCTATGGCTACACGAATGCACCATACCTATTCACTTGAAAAAGATTATTTAGGCAAAAAAGTTGACCAAAAAACCTATAGAGGAATGATGGGATCCCTACTTTACCTTCTTACTTCCAGACCTGACATCATGTTTAGTGTATGTGTTTGTGCAAGATTTTAAGCTGGCCTTGGGGAATCACATTTAACTACTGTTAAGAACATCCTTAGATATCTAAAAGACACTACCCACCTTACCTTGTTCTATAAGAAATCTTTTAAATACAAAATGAGTGGATATTGTGATTCTGGTTATGGTGGAGATAAACTTGAGAGAAAGAGCACTAGTGGCAACTTTACCATTCTATGTGACAACTTAATATCTTGGTCAAGTAAGATACGAAGCACCATTTTCATGTCAATAGCAAAGACTGGATACATTTCAGCAATTGGTTGTTGTTCTCAACTACTTTGGATGAAGCATCAACTTGACCAAGTTAAAAAGAAGATATGATCAACATTTGAAAAAAATTTGATCAATATTTGAAGAAGATTTAATTAATATTTCTCACAACAAAATATGAACAAAATCAATCTGAAGAATTTACAAACTCAATCTGAACAAAATATGAACATAATCAATCCAAAGAAATTACAAATTCAATCTAAACAAAATAGGAACAAAATCTATTTACAAAGTCTATCTGAATAAGATACAATTCAAAATAAAACAAGGACTAAATTGAAGCCCTAATTTTACTTATAAATAGATACTCAAGGCTCAATAAGAAGACTTGGCTTGTAGGGACAGGTTGTTAGGAGAAGACTTGGCTTGTAGGGTCAAGGTGGTTAATTCCTTAAATGTTTGGGGTTGTCAAGTTGTTTAGGAAGACTGGCTTGGAGGGACATGTTCTTTGTAATTCAAGGTATTTGAATTAGTGGATTAAAGCCTTCTGAATGAGGGGATTGGATGTAGCCAAGTTAGTGGTGAACCAAGATAAATCTATGTGTCAAATTATTTATGCTTTCATTGTTTGCTGCTTCTGAATCCGATTGCTACTTATTTGTGTAATTTTATATAAACCAACCAGCCTTCATCAAAATAGCAAAAACTTAGCAACTTATCAAATACAATTCAACCCCCC
>NC_021162.2:25184254-25202344 GCF_000331145.2 Cicer arietinum | reverse complement strand
CCCCCTTTCTTGTGTTTGCACCTGGAAACATCTCCCGAAAGATTAGGACAATTTTTCCACATTTGGTGCTTGAGCACATGAAGTCCTAGGTCATCAACTCAAAGTCCGGAAAACTTTTCACAGTTATGCTTATGACAACCCGTTTCATTGAGGCCCTAGAGGAAGTAAGACGAGTTGTTCAAGAAGAACATTTGGTATCCTTTTATGCACCAGTGTTCAACATTCAAAATGTCATCAAAATGAGACTTATTGATGCAAAAGACTTCATAAAACCAAGTAATGAAGTTCAACGGCTCTGAGGACAGTCCAATGGATCTCAAGGCGACCATGTTTTTGTTGGAGATTTGTTCACTTAAATCATTTAGGAAAACAACAAAAAGGTAATTCAAGAACATTTAAGGATGTATACCTCAGGTCAAATGATGCGTCTGGTTTGCTTTCCTCTGCCAAAGGCATCTCAGGAGTTTGAGAACAAAAGGAAAAAAGTAGTCAAGGTATGTTCGTGATAGAGGAAGAAGAAGATGATGAAAATGCTAATGAGGATAAAGCTAGCCTCAACATAAGGAAGCGAAAAAAGCTCGCTCTTAGGTATGGATCAAACTTTTACCTTGTCAATATTGAATTTCCTACCTCCACTCTATCACCTTCCCACTCTAACCCTCCACATACACCTACCCAAATATCCAATACCACATCATCCATCTTTTCCCCACCTATATCTCACCCTTCCTTTCCCCACCTATATCTCACCCTCACCCACCTATAACTATGGATCATATCTGTCGCGGCATAAAATTTCGAGTTTTCCTCGAATTCAATAGAGTCGTCACCAAAATTTATTTTAAAATAAGGCAAATATTGGGAAACCCTTAAAAAATAAAAAATTGTCTTAGATACCAGATTTTGAGTTCGAGAGTCGATTATGCGTATGGAAGGTATTAGCACCCTATGACATCCGTTAAAATACAGTTACCTATAATTAATTGTGCAAAATTATATCAACTTAAATATATTTATTTCTCTTTATAATTAAATATAAATATAAATTGTTTTTATAAATATGATTTTTTTAGATAAAAGTGTGTTTAGAAAGAGTTGAAAAAAAAGTTTTTTATTAATGTTCTTGATAAGAGTATGATTTTGCTCCTACGTATCTCTCGGTGCTATGGAGAAATCAAAGCTACATAGTTCCTGGTTAATGCGGATGTATAGATTATTTTTAAAGAAAATTTGTTTTATTAAAAAAATTATTTTGACAAAAAAATGAGTTTGTTTGATTTGAGTAATTATTTAAACATGTGAATTTTAGGACAATCAAGTTGTACAACTCATGTCTCAAAAATTTAAAGATTAAAAAATTGTCCATCTAAATTAATCAAATTTTAAAAGTCGATTTTGGGTTAATTTAAAATCGAGTCTTAGAACTATCAAGTTGTCACAACTTGAGTCCTAAAAGATTAAAAAGATGTCACATCTAATTAATCAATTTAGACTAAATTTCGTATATTTATATATTTGGGAAGATTAGTTTTAGAACTATCAAGTTGTCCCCAGTTGCGTCCTAAAAACTCAAAGATTAACAAATATCATATATAATTAATCTTTAAATATTTGATTACAATTTTATATTTGTTTTCTTTATAAGAACTTAAAAAAATTGATTCTAAATATTAAATAAATTTAAATTATTCTACAAAATAAAATCAGTAATAAACACAAAAAACAAAATAGCAATAAACAAAATATATGACTTGATAACAACAACACATTTTAATAATAGAACCAAAAATATTAATTACAAAGTCTCTTTAAAAATAATAAGTGATGGAACATAATTCATTTTAATATTAAATAGCACCACCCAAAAAGAAAAAAATTTGTTATAACATAAAATAAATGATATTTATTGCTAGTTAATTATATTTATAATTATTTATACTAAATGAAATTATTTATGTTAAATGTAATAAATATAGCAAGACATTTAATTAAATAGAATAAAGCCAGTTATAATGTGTAGTTAACGTGCAGTTGTGCAGTTGGATAGAGGAACAGGTGAATAGAGGAACAACTGGAATAAAGGCATTTCAGTCAAGAAAACATGACAGTTATAACCAAGCAGACTTTCAAAAATTGCTGTCAAAACAGATTTCAAATTTCCAACACACAACACAAAAAATCATCTCAAACAAAAACACGACCACCACCCATTACAACCTTTACAAACACAAAATCCAAAGTTTCTAAAGTTTATACCTTTTAATAATATTATGCAGTTTGAAACGAAAGATTGAGAAAATACATGCCTTTCAGGATGCCGATGAAGATTAAAGTTGTGTGCGGCTGCAGTTCTCTGCTCTTTAATGCAATGTTGTTAAAATGGGTTTGAGTATACTTATGGGTTGGATCTTTCTTCATTTGATTGGTTGTGTGTAATGATCTGTTTATTTCAACAAAAAAACAAATAAATAAAAATAACTCTCCTTTCTATACTTTTTCTCTTTTTTAGTCTCCGGTCTATTTAAAAATTCATCTCCCCATTCCTTGATTTTTTTTTTTTTTGTTGTCTCAATTTATAGGTAAAACGGTGAATATTTCTATTCATTAGATAAATATGAGCTCTGGATTTTGTATTATTTCGCAACAAATTTTAAATGGATTTTGCATTGTTTTGTAACAAATTTTAAGCAATGTATGATTAAGGAAATAATGTCTTCTACCTTTTCAATGTATGATTAAGGAAAGAATTTCTTCTACCTTTTTTATTGAGTGCAAAGGTGTTACAGGTAATTTCTTTATTAAGTTAAAAAAATAAACCAGATGAGTCAAAGAACTAGTTTGTAACATGGTTTACAATAGGGATGTTAATAAGGTAAAGAAGATAAAAGAATATAGGCTAAATTACATTTGTGGTCCCTTAACTTAATTTCAGGTAACGTTTTAGTCCTTTATCTTTTTTTTTTCCCGACTTGGTCATTTATTTTAATTTTAAGTGACAATTTGATATTTTATGTTTTAAAATTTCAACAATGTTATCCTTTTTTATACAAAAATTCAAAAAAAAAATTCAATCAAAACTCATAAAATTAATTATATTCTTCAATATAATACAAATTTAATCAAATTCGTAACGCAAATGTTCAAATAAACTCATATTTTCATACTTTATTTGATATTGTTAGGAATAAAGGACTAATTCGGGAAAAAAAAAGATAAAGGACTAAAACGTTACCTGAAATTAAGTTAAGGGACCACAGATGTAATTTAGCCAAGAATATACATTGAGAGTGACAGTGAGAGTGAAGATGTACGTTGGTGTTTACAAGGAAGCGTGTGTTGGTTGCATTGGCATGGCTGACGTGTGTTGGCTGCGTTGGCAGGACAGGTGGCTGTGTTGGCAGATCAAAAATGAAATAAAATGAAATTGACATACCAAATGAAAAACAAGAAAAAAATAGTATAAAAAAATGAATGAAATTTTTTTCATCAATGCTAGAGTTGTGTCGTTGTAATTCACAATTATTTCTTCTTTTTTATTTTATATTATTTTATTTTTGGTATATACTCAAATTTGAATCAGATTCGTAAAGTGATGATGATTTTTTTATATTTTTTATAATAATTGTAAAATATTTATTAAACATATTATTAGATATATTACTTTTAGTTGATCGGAGAAAATTGAGGTACTACACTGTCCACATAATCACTAAGATAGTACCTCAAGCTGTAACCAATTTAATTTATAAACTATCCTCAAATGACACACCAGCTTTTCGCTCCACCCAACCTCAGTCTACCAGTAATGATTCCATACGTCTATTTCTAGCCCCTCTTATTCCCCCATTCCCTCTAGCATCCAAACCTTGATCCATTCATTACCTCTATTATTGCTAAAATAACAAAGATTCAGAACTTGAATGCTTAAAATTTTGGATCATGACGAAGTCTTTAGTCAATGGAACAATTTCCTTTCTTTGGTCACAACTTGGATTAAGGAAAACATGGAGCATGGAATGCATTTGACCGCTAAGAACTCTAGTGTTTTCAAACATACTATTGAGATCATCTACTTTTTGGTCTTGCATTTTCAAAAAGCTTATGAAAAGTAGACAATAAAGCAATTGATTGCTACTTCAGAAGGTTCATCCAACATAAAGAACCCTCTTATGGAATATTTTCATCTGGATTCACCAATGGTTGCTCCCTTAGTACCATTGCAGTTTTCTTATGATCATTCTACATGTCGAGTTACCTTCCTTTGATGTTCCGGCTACAGTTATGTGAAGATCTGCAGTGTTTGCCTTTAAAGGGCATTTTATTATTCCCTATGCATCAACATTTAACCTATCTTAGTTTGTCAAGAAAGTTTACTTTGATCGATTAGAAAATAAGCGTTCATGGAATTAATAAGCCAAGAATCAAGAATATATTCATAATACATAGGATTGATCTTAGCTAGATTGACCAATTCTCACCCTTAATTTTTTTTCTTCCTATTTTTACTAATTCATGTAACATGCACTTTCTAATGACAAAAAGCTTTCACTCTTATATCTCTTTGATGTGCCGTATATCTATGCACCGCTCTTTTTGTCTAATGACAAAAATGGGTATTTTTTTAAGAACAATTTCTTGTCAGAATATTGTTCAACATTTTTTTGAAACCTAACCATATTAAGGGGGAGCTTTGCTATTTTACTGTTATAATTTGTTTTATCACTTTACTATAAAATAAAATTCATCACAACATTAGATACTTGTCGTCTTCAAATAGGGGGAGATTGTTACAATCAATACCTAGTTACACTAATGGAGGGGGAGATTGTAACAGGGGGATATTGTAATATAGTATTTGTCGTAACCAATTTATTGTGATAATAATTTATTTAATTGTGCATACTCTTGTCACAAGAATTAAACATTTTCGCTACATCCTCTGTGAATAGACAACCTAAACATAGTAGTTACAGCAATACTCTTACATTTTTTGAAGTATAACTGATTATGGAAATCTTGTTGTTAACGCACCTCTACTGAATCTTTTGAACAAGTTCATTTCAGTGATTTTATGTCTGATAATCTTGGCATCCAATGTGACCTCTAATGAATTCAACACTATGTTGAAGTCAACACTCTGATAAAGTCAATGCTCTGATAAATTCAACGCTCTAATAAGAAGTCTAAGCTCCAACAAACTCAACCCATCACAGTAGACTTATCCTTTGACAGTGTCATCCTCTGGTCATTATGCCTTTTCTATCAAGATACGTTCAATCAATCATGAAGACGGATTTGGACAAGCGTTTAATGTTGATTCAAAATTTCTAAATATTTGACACGAGTTATTAATTCACATGTTGATTTCATTCAATCACAACAACGATCAGATACCCTAATGAACTAAATGATTCTCTATAAAAGGAATTATGATCGTCACTAAAAACAAAGACACCTATGATGAAAATCAGAAGAAGCACTATTGTCATTACAACCTCTTGAAAATCTCTTGTATTAGTAAGTTTAGAGAAACCAAATAAATCTTCTAAGAGCAATAATTTGTGTAAACACTCTTGTGTGAGAGTTCATTTTAAACCCAATCTAAACACTTTGTAACTTCGCCTAATAGCGTTTGTCGTCCTCAACAGTTTGGTGGCACTAAGATAGAAGGTTGAGAAGCCTTGAACATAGTTAGTTGACTAGAAGGCATTCAAAGAGCTTATGATTCCATTGTGAATAGTGAGTTCAATCCTTCTGTGTGAAGGAACTAGATGTAGCTACTGTGTTGGTCGTGAACTATGATAAATTGACTTGTCTTTCTTCTCTTTTCTCTTTACTTGTTGTTTTACTAATTCATGTTTTCATCATTATATGTTTTTTGAATTGTTTTTAAATGAAGATTTTTGAAGCAAAACACAATACAAACCCCCCTTTTTCTTGTGTTTTTCTCTAAACAGGAATAAGACATCCAAGGATAGATAGGTTGTTCGACAACAATAAGGAATGGTAAGAATAGTTAATATTTATGCCATACCATCTAACAAATTATAACTATTCATTAATGAAACAAAGAGGCCATTTGTTTACACCTAAAAATAAATAATTTGATAGAGAGATCGACAACAGTCGAATTTAGGATTAGCCGAAGTAAGGTTAGTTGAATCTTTATAAAGTCCATTGAAACCCACAAAGGTCGTGAAAGGGTAAGAATTATTCAGAGATCAGTAGAACTTCATAATTTGCTAATTATACTCATGTTCCTAGTTTAAAAGGCCACTAACTAGACTTAACGAAAAATATAGAGTCGTTATCTAAGGAAAAAAAGTGTGTGCAAGACGAGCCGAAATAAGAAAAACGAGTTGATCGTGGGGCGCCACGAATCCCCTACAGTGGGAGATATCACACACTACCCACGTAAATAGCCGAGCAAGACTACTTTTTTGTAGGCCATCATGTTATGACTAGTAGGACTAGCATTTTCCTATAAATATAAACACTTTATATATTTTCAGAGAAAAAAATCGATCTGACAAGCTTTTTAAACATATATATATATATATATATATATATATATATAAATACAAAATTTGCTTATAAAGATACAAATGTTTAAAGTTTATCCACAAAAACTACAAAATAAAAAATATGGCAACATAAACGCAAAAGCGACGAAGCACTAACGAAGAATACAAATGGAAGATTGATGACACCAAAGAGACAAATCATAATGTAAAATTCTTCCTTTATGATTCAACCAACACCAAGAAAGTACTTTAACTTTCTCCACCACACTATCGATTTTAAGGTTGTGATGGAAATAAGTAATGTGATTCCTCACTTCCAAATACACGAAAGTCAAAGAAGATTTAAAACCTTGATGCTCCTTCTCTCATGTAAGCCTAATCCTTCATACTAAATAACATGGTTAAGAAAATTATTGGGTAGCACACTATGAACGTTCCACCACTTCACAATCGCCCCCTATACCAACCCAAAACGAGAGCACTCAAGGAAAAAATATTGAACAGTTTCTTCATCTCGTATCCACTCACACAAAGCGAGATGACACCTTCAAAGAACCTTTTTTAATCAAATTTTCCTTCATAGGTATTTGATTAATCAACAAATGCTACACAAATAACGAAACATTTCAAGGTACCACTTTGATACATGCAAAGTTTCTTAAGAGGACATGATTGGCATTTTTAATGATATAATCATTACTTTCTTTGGAGAGACAAAACCATGTATCATGAACATCAACCAACAAAATAACAATCACCAACAAAGACACACACTCTACGACTAACTCTTCCTTTCACTAAAATGAATCTCTCCGCCAACCCCACCAAGTACCTCCATCCTCCTAACCTAATCTAAACATTAAAGTCATTGAAATACTAATCTAAACATTAATGCTACTGAAACATTTTTATCATTAACTAACCCAAATAGCCTACTTAGTCTATCACACAACAAACATTCGAGAATTGAACCATCAATCCAAAAACCTTGTATTTGCCCCATTACCTACATTCTTGAGTAAATTATCATAAAATCAATTTTATTGCACACCACTGCCCAATATTCAACCCCTGAATGTCATTCCACCAATTGGAACCCACAAGGCCATTCTTTAACCCCCCCACGCTCAAGATCTCCATACTTATTAATAATACCTTAAACCATGTCTATCCACATTTAAATTTCAACACCACTTCTCCAACAAATCCATGTTATAAAGTTTGAGATTTCGCACCCCAAGACCTCCCTTCTCACATTCTCTACACACTAATTCTCACCAAGTACCTCCATCCTCCTAACCTAATCTAAACATTAAAGTCATTGAAATACTAATCTAAACATTAATGCTACTGAAACATTTTTATCATTAACTAACCCAAATAGCCTACTTAGTCTATCACACAACAAACATTCGAGAATTGAACCATCAATCCAAAAACCTTGTATTTGCCCCATTACCTACATTCTTGAGTAAATTATCATAAAATCAATTTTATTGCACACCACTGCCCAATATTCAACCCCTGAATGTCATTCCACCAATTGGAACCCACAAGGCCATTCTTTAACCCCCCCACGCTCAAGATCTCCATACTTATTAGATAAGATCTTAAATTATGTCTATCCACATTTAAATTTCAACACCTCTTCCCAACAAAGCCATGTTATAATGTTTGAGATTTCGTATCCCAAGACCTCCCTTCTCACATTCTGTACATATTAATTCCCACTTAAGCCAATGAATTTTGCGAGCTCCTCACTTCGTTCCCACATAAAAAAGTTATAAACAAATATTCAATAGTGGAGATGGTACTTGAAGATGGAAACCTCATAGCATTCATCACCATATCCAAGTAATCCCATTTCATAGTCATATGCCTTCTCATATGCATTTCTTAATATAGTAGTTCAAAGCACCCACACATAGTACTTAACACTCTTTTGAGTAGTTAATGACCCCAACAATTGAGGGACAAAGTTCCTTCCTCAACACAGTCATTTGAAGCAAATAAAATCACAGTTGAGAGCTATTAACCGGTAACTCGGTTAAATTTTAAGTTCTGACAACAATATTATATTTGAATAGATTTACTTAAATCTTTAATAATATTTATAAGAAACTTTTAAATATTTTTATTTTGCCTAGAGAAGGGATAGTAAATACTACCCATAAACTCACACAAAATTGTGAGGTCTTAAGTTTGAACTTGAGACAAGACGTTCAACTCAACAAAATCAGCATTTTTCAGTTAAGTTAGAATCTTTTAAATGTTTTAATACTATAATAACTATTATTTTTGGATACACTATAATGTATACTTTAACTTTAATTTAATACAGTCATAAAAAACATGCTACTGGGGGTGGGAATAGATCGACCAACAAGAACCTACAGTCTAGCCTACGTCACACCTAAGTCATACCATACTTTTTTTAGTTAAAAAACAACAAAAAAAAGTCAAGTTATAGGCCACATAAAAAGCCTATTAGGCCCATCAGTCATCGTATTTAAATACATATAAATAATATTTTTTATTACTACTATAATTAATATATTAAATTTTGATCTTGTGTTAGATATTAAACTTGTAGTAATTCAAGCATATTAACTTTCTATGGTTTTTAACATAGAATTGAAGTACGATATCATATAAAGTCGGATGTTTTTAAATGTCATGTTATTTATCAAAATAGAACTTAATTTCAGTGAAATATTAACTCGTTAGTTTATTTAAAGATATGTCTGATAACTTATTCAAATATGTTAAAATAAAATAGATTTTTAAATAGGTTAATAGGTCATATCAAACTACTTTCAAGGTCAGGCCCGAGCCACAAAACTAAGTCTAGGATAGGTCATAAGTCAGACTTAAATCTTGAACTTTTTTAACCGATCAAACTCAACATAACCTATTATCACTCCTACTTGCTACCAATGTAAATATATGGGTTTTTTTTTTTTCAAATATATCCCACTTTTAATTTTTTTTCTTCTTAAAATACCCTATATTTTGGGCTTTCAGGAGGTCGCATCTTGGGAATGCGACTATGTGAAGCAAATAAAATTGCGCATAGTAGTTGGTGGCATAATGAGGACACGACCTTCTACACATATTTTTATTTATTAATTGATATAATAAACAAAAATAATATATAAATAATAAAAAAAAATATTATTAATTAACTAATAATAATAAAGTTAATGAAAATTAGTAAAAAAAATACAAGAACAAAAGTTATAGAGATTTAGTAGAGTGATTGATAATATTCATATAATATTTTGGATCATGATCAGGTAACCAATATCGTCATGCATTTTATTCTTTACATTTATTTTATTTATAATATTTTAAATAAATGTATCTTCTTTAATTTTGCTTAAAAGAAATTGAATTTGAATATATCATGGACTAAAGAAAAGAACGTGCTATATATTTTAACAATTTCTTTCTATTTTGCATTCTATTGCAAATAAATTAACAATTCCTTCATATTTTACAACTAACTCCCTCTTATTTTGTTGTCAAATTTATTTGCAAATAAAATTAGCAATTCGCTCGTTTTTTGCAGTTGATGGTCTCCTATTTTGCAGCTGATGGCCTCCTATTTTGTGGTCAATCTTATTTACTAAACTATAAATTAACATATATTGTTGTTTAAACAATGTAAAACGCTCAAAAGCATTAGCATGTTTATGTTCTTTTTGTGTAAGATATACTCAAATTTTATTTATTTTTTAGAAAGAAAAAAAAAAGAAACATACATCTATTTATATTATAAATAAAATAGACTTTAAGAATGAAATGCACATTCTGACTATGTCGGTTACCCGATAATAATCGAAAATATTATTTTTGGAGGATGGCAAAATAGGTAGTTAGTTTTCTATAATTTAATTTAAATAAATCAAAACAAAATATCTATTGTTTTGTTGTTAGTGGATAAACTAGTTTCCTATTTATTTTGCACTTAGTCACTTGGAGTTTCATTCAGTTAATCACTTTCATTTGTATTTGAAGTATTTGGTTATCATTAAATAAAAAATAACTTTGTAACAAAACTACATTACCCACAACTGTACTAATGATTTATTTTTACTAACTTTCATTGTTTGTATATTATTATTACTTATAGATTTTTTAGTTTTTTTTATTATATTAATTAATAAAAAATAAAATAAAAAAACATTTGCGTAGAAGGATGCATTTCCATGATATGACCAACTACTATGTTTAATTTTTTTTTGCTTACATGGTCGTATTTAAAATATGTAACTTTCTAAAAATTCAAAAAAAAATATTTTAATATATTAATTTTAAAATAGAATATTTAAAAAATTTAAAAGTAAAATATATGAGAAAAAATCCAAAAATCCATATATTTTTATTTAGTAAAATAAAAAGTCATGTCATGTTAATAAATAAATAGAAAATAATTCATTACTTGTGAATTGTGATGAATTCAGTCACATTTTGAGATTGGGTGGAACTCGATGACATGATTAAGTGAGATACAGTAGAGACAACAAACAGCAAAGAAGAATCTAGTGGAAGGAAACTTAGGGCTGGTTAGATGCTAGCTAGGAGCATCTGAATTTAGACATAGTCAAACATAACAACTATTTTTTTTAATTAATATGTCATTCATGTGAAGCAATCGAAATAATTAA
The DNA here is from genome assembly GCF_000331145.2 of Cicer arietinum. Lineage (NCBI taxonomy): Eukaryota > Viridiplantae > Streptophyta > Magnoliopsida > Fabales > Fabaceae > Cicer > Cicer arietinum. Next base: position 25,191,150 of record NC_021162.2, on the reverse strand, counting down.
TATTGTCCGCACTAGACCGTATTTAAAATACAATTTAAAATTTAGACAGGTAGATCTTAATTTATTATTTAAATGTCATAAATTCATTATTATTATTATTATTATTATTATTATTATTATTATTATTATTATTATTATTATTATTATTATTATTATTTTATATCATTATCATTATTATTATATTGTAGAATATGAAAAGTTAAAGTAAATTTTTACATATATATTTTGTAGAATATGAAAATTCCATCTTCAATTTTATTTAACAAAAAAATATTATTAATTATATTTAATCTATGTAATTTTAATAAAAATATTAATTGTTTAAATTTCTTAACATTAGAAATGTAAATTTTTTTAATAAATGAGAGTAACTTAGTGTTTTTATCACTATATTCTACTGAAATTATTAATTTGTTTATATTTCATTTTATGAATTAATTTTATTTATATTTTATTTTAAATAATAATATAGTTAAAAGTGAGAAAAAAAATGTAATAGTTATATCTTGACAATATAAAATAATTTTACCTGTCGTTGAACACAAATCAATCCAATCAATTTACCATATATATTTTCTCATATGAATATATATATGTTTGATGTTAAAACCTCTTTTTTATTTTTTTATTTTAAATCGCTATATACTCTATTTTATTAAACAATGTCTGCGTGTGTGTATATAGACTTGTTAATTTATAGTCACTCATTTTTCAGTTTGTTTAAATTAGCAATGTGCATCTTTTTAGATAAAATAATTCAATCATCTCTTTTAAAAAAGTACATCAATGAAAGATAAAGATGTTATTAAAAAATTTTGATTAGATAGATTAATTAGTGAATTTCGTCATTTATATTGAGTTATTAAGCGCAGTAATTTATTATACAATTATTTTTTGAATTAACAGATTTTCACTCATATATATATTAAATTACATGCAAAGAGTTATACATATTCAACAACGTGTCAAGTAAATATTTTTCAAAATTAGCTATTAAATTGAAAATTAACATCATAAAGACCATATCTATAAATTTTGACAGTAATTTATATCGTTTACTATGTTATCAATATGCATCAAAATTAACGTTATATGTAATTACATTGTTGACGTTGATATAAACAAATCTTGATGACATAAAAAACGATTATAAATTAACGTAGAAATTTATAAATATGATATTGACTGTCAATCCAACGGTTGATTTTAAAAAATATTTATCCCCAATTAGAGAAGAAATCAAATCACATTCTAATAGTTATACTTTAATAATATCGTGTCAGATAAATATTTTATAAAATCGATTGTTGGATTGATATCTAATATCGTATAAATCATATCTATAAATTTTAACATTAATTTATCATTGTTTACTATGTCATCAAAATGCGTCAAATTAACGTATATACAATTACACTATTGACATTGATCTTAACGAATATTGATAAAATAGAAAACTATTAAAGATTAATGTCAAATTTTGTAGATACTATCTATATAATATTAACTTTCAATCCAACTGTTAATTTTGAAAAATATTTATCTAACACGATATTATTAAATGAACTTAACTATTAGCGTAACTCAACAGCGTAATTTGATCATTTTTAAAAACAGATATAAGGTGTGTATCCGTTGATTCTAGTAGTAACTTTGAGATGAATTACTTTACTTAACAATTCATTATATAAAATGAATTTTACTAATTCAATCATCAAATACTTTTTTTATAAATTCTATAACTATTTGTTACTTCATTAAAAAAATTCAGATAAACATACAACAAACTTTTAAAAAATACCAGTAAATATCAATGATTATATTACATAACTACAAATTTCGAAATTATATAAAATTTTATGTATTTCATCATTAATATATTTTATCAATTATCAACGATTAGATTAATGAATTTTTTTTGTTTATAATGAATCATTAAATGAAGTAAATCATGTTAAAGTTACTCCTAAAGTCAATAAATATATATAAGTAGGGATTAATTAACTCAAATACCACATCGGAGATAAATTATTCCGCTTAATGATATAATTTATCAATCATAAAAATCATTAACTTAACTGTTAATTATTGATATAATTTATCAATAATCAAATCATAATATATTTTAAAAGTTAATTATATGTTCATTGAAATTATTTAATGAACTATTAAATAACGTTAAAATTGTATAAAATATTGTAAAATTAAAAAAGTAAATAAGAATTAAATAAGAATTTTTAATTTAATACAATTATTCTTAAAGTTAATAGGTCTTCATGTATATGTATATTTAAATATTTTCTCGAAAAAGAAACCGACGCGCATGTTGTATTTATATACTATTGAATTCGAAGGCCCACCACTCATTGCAATTTGCCGCCGCCGCCGTCCTATATATTTTAATGATTAGTTGCTATGTGGACGTGAAGGTCTCTTGAACTTAAACATTGATTAAATATTAAACCCTCAATAGAATTTGTAATAGATGTTTTTAAATCATAATTTAATGTCAATATTGAATCTTTTGTTTTATTTAATATCCCTTCTTAAGAAAATATAAAAATAGGTTTGTTGAACCGGTGCTATTTCCTTCTGAGGGAAATCTGTGTGGACAAAAATATTAATACAACAAAAAAATATTATGTTAATCATTTTATTTGGTCCGTAATATAAAATTATCGGCATTTCCTTTATAATAATCATGATACTATCACTTTTATTCTTGTAATCTATTTGATATACATTTTATTATGATATAAAGTTATATTTAAATGATAAAATTATCACTATAAATTAAATATATAATATTTTTTAAAATTAACTCATAATACTTTTAATTTTTAAATATTATAACTTAACAAAAAATGATTAAAAAAATTAAAAAAATTATGAAATAATTATATTTAAAATTGTCCAATATTGACACTACTAAAAAACAATTTCAAATTTAAAAACAAAAATATGAGAAACCAAATAATTAAATTTTACTTATTAGATAAACTAAATAAAATTACGAATTATATTATATGTATTAAATGTAAATGGTAAAACTACTCATGTAAACACATTATATTTATGTTAAAAATTTCAATTAATTTTCATGTTTTTTATAAATATGATTAATAATATATTAGATTATATAAAATAACAAAACTACCCTTATAATAATGTCACATATTTTTAAAATTAATGCTGAATATTTTATTTTTAATTTTATCATTTAAAATTAATGATGAATATTTTATTGTTTGTGTGTGTGTTAAAATTAATGATGAATATTTGTGTGTGTGTTAAAACTAATGATGAATATTTTATTTTGTGTGAGTGAGTGTGTGTGCGCATGAGAATGATGAATAGATCATGAAGAAAAGTGTATAAGGTTAAATGACATTCCACTTGATAACAATCCGTATGGCTACACAACAATAGGTTAAAACTACTCCGAATCATTAGAAAGAGTGCAACAAAAAAACTAATTCTATTATTGGGAAAGATCTTTATATAGATTATAAACTCTAGTTTGATGCGTATTATAAATTGGAAGAATCAAATGAGTATATTCAATTTAATGAAGTAAAATTAACGAAAATAAAGGAAAAGAACAAAACACACAAGGAACAAGTTTAGAAGGAGGACTTGCATAAAACATGTTAAAAGATTGGGCCATCAAATGTATCTTTATGTAGATGTCAGGTTATTATGAGAAGATTGACTTATAGGATTAGGTGTTTTGTAATTCAAGTTTTGAATTAATTCATTAAACCCTTCTGAGTGAGAGGACTGAACGCAGCTACCAAGTAGGTGGTTAATTAGGATAAATTCTTGTGTCACTTTAATTATGTCATTCTTGTTTTACTTATGCCTCTGGTCACTTAAATCGATTGCTATTATCTTTATTCTAAGTAAGTCACCTAACCCGAACCAATTTTAAATAAATTCGCAAAAAAAATCCAACAGTCAAACACAATTCAACCTCTCTTCTCGTGTTTGCACCTTCAGGTTGATCCTTAAATGTTATCCACTAACTATCCTACCATTATTTAATCAGCTTGGACTTAAATTTTCTTTTTCAACTTAAGACCTTACAATATCCCTAACCGTTGGAGATTTTGTGCTGCTTCTTATAATCCAATGCTAGTTAGTATATTTGCTCAACAAGTCACTTCAAAAATTTAAAAATCCATGATAACTGGCTTGTTCTGAACCTGTCTTGATTTGGCGGAAAAAATTCTTTTTGATTGGGTGCAGGTGCAATAGCGGGTGCGGGTTTTTCCTGAAATTAAAATTTGGAGGCAAGGACGGGTTTGGGACTGCTGATTCCACTCTGCATCCGCAGACGAATTTTTCCCGCTAGTAATATTATTGAAATTTTTAAATTTTATATACATGTACATATTGAATATACTATTTTTTTTTAAATATTAAAAATTATAATATCGTCTCTTTAGAAAATATTTTTTAAATTTATTATTATCCAATAATTATTATTTTTTTATTAACTATAATCGATAAGATTTTAAATTTATAATTATATATATATATATATATATATGAATGAGTATGGGTATGGGCGGGAAAATCTGAACTCCGTTATGGGTGAGGATGTGCATCCAAATTTCACACCTGCTAAAAAACGAGAGCATGTGCAGATTTTCTCCAATTAATCGAGTGTGGGGATGGGGGAGACAAAATCCGCCTTCAACCCTCCCCGTTGCCATGCATATCAAAAATTCCTTGTCTTTGTTATGGATGATTCTGCCTACAGTTGTGAGATTTTCTAAGTTGCACATGACACAAATGGAAATTCATTTTCATGAACCCACCTAAAATTGCGATGAACATCTCAATATCTTTCGCTACACAAAGTATGCTCTCTGATGCTATGAACAATGGAAATCATTTGGTAGAAAATCCTTCTCACAATCATTTGACTTTCTTCAATTTTATTTTCGAACATCGCTACATTCATACTCCTCTAAATTTGCATGAATGAGACACCAAACTTCATTTTACAAGGAGCCCCTTGAACCATCAAATTAACTGTTAGATTAAAAAATGACCAATTATTAGATAAAAAAATCGCTCAAGGTATTGCTTGTTAATAACATATTCTACAAACGTTTACTCCCCGAACAAGCCCTAAGAAGATTATCCAAGTTTTGTATATCAGTTGCCCAAATAGGGCAAGCCGCATTATGCATCACCTATCTTTTATCCCAATTCAAATTATTTATGAGGCCAACCTTTATAATCTTCTTGAGAATAATTTTAATCTACTACGACCCCAACAATTCCCAAATCCTAGAGTAGATATTATTCCTCTCAAGCAGATTATGTGGAAGCAAGGCTTCACAAGTTGAAACATTGGAGAATATGTAATCACTAGACAATAGTTGAATTCCAAATTATGAATTCTCAGAAAATGCAACAAAATTCTAATGATTTACTGCAAATTTAAATAGGCAAATAATTTTTTCTTTTAATTCGAATTGGCAAGCAAATTCTAAGAAATTTCTTGCAGAAAAAATCCACCTGAAAAACGTATAGTTCTAGTAGTGAAAACCCAAAATATGAATTTTCCACATAAATAAAACTAGATGCTAACCCGCGTAGTGCGCGGGTATATTTTTATTCATTAAATTTAAGTGGATTTAGAAGAAAAAAAATATGAAGTTTTATGTCCTAATTAAGTATTTATATCAATAATATATATACAATTTTACCAGTATAATTAATAGAAGAGAAGTACCAATTTAGACGAATGACTTAAATAAATAAAGTACCGTATTAATATTGAGATCGTTTGATATGTTAAATATTGAAGTAATATATTTGATAATTGAAATTAAGATATACAATTGAGTTACAAAAGTATTTATATCAATAATATATATACAATTTTACCAGTATAATTAATAGAAGAGAAGTACCAATTTAGACGAATGACTTAAATAAATAAAGTACCGTATTAATATTGAGATCGTTTGATATGTTAAATATTGAAGTAATATATTTGATAATTGAAATTAAGATATACAATTGAGTTACAAAATATATTACTTTATTGTTGAAACTAAAAATGATTAAAGTAAAATACTTGGAAATACATTCATCTTGTATTTTACTTTATTACTTTTTTGTTGTCTCATTCGATCATTTTAATCATACATCTTTATGGTAATTGTGAAATTTTTTATTTTAAATCGGATATATTAGAATTTTAATTTACAAACATTCAAATTGTTATTAACATTAATAGAGTAATCATAATGATTAACATTTTGGTTTCAAAATCGAAATCCAAAATTTATAACAATTACAAAATATTAATCCTCAAACAATTATAAATATATATTAAATATAAATAATTGCAAATGAATTACTTTAATTTCATACCAATTAACACTATAAAACAATAAATTTAATTTAAATAATTTCAGTAAAATAAAGTTGACCAAAATTCAACAAACATATTTTGTCCATCATTTCTAAATATTTATATGCTATATATATTTACCAATATTCAAAAATGAAAATCAAATATAAATATTTTTTTGTTCTCTCACTCGATCATTTTAATTTGAAAACTAATTACAAAATATTAATTGTCAAACAATTATACAACAAATATATAAAAATTGCAAAATAAATTACTTTAATTTCATGTCAATTACCACGGTAAAACAACAAATCAAATTTAATTAATTTCAATAAAAAAAACTTACCAAAATTCAAAGAGTCATGACTTTGTCCATCATTTTTAATTATTTATATACTATATATTTACCAATATTCAAAGTAGAAAATCAAATACAAATATTTTTTGTTCTCTCATTCGATCATTTTAATCATCAATCTTTTGTGATAATTGTGAAATTTTTTATTTTAAAATTGGA
>NC_021162.2:25182395-25183174 GCF_000331145.2 Cicer arietinum | reverse complement strand
AAAGTAAAAAGTCACAAATAAAAATATTTAAATATATATAATAGATGAAATTAAAGTAATTTATTTGTAATTATTTGTATACTTATAATTGTTTGACAGTTAATAGTTTGTAACCAAAATGTTAATGATTATGATTCATTTGCCAATATTAATAATAGTTTGAATGTTTGTAAATTAAAATTCTAATAAATCCGATTTAAAATAAAAAAAATCACAATTACCACAAAGATCGATTTAACATTTGAAAAATTTCTACAATACGTTCAGATTTGTGTTTTGAAATTTAAAATGATCTAATTTACTCAATTCAATTCAATGTCAGACATCTTTTAAACATGCTTAAAATTATTTGAGTCAAACTTTTTCAACTGCAATTTGTAAGCTACTCAACATATACTACATTGAAGTAAAACTAAGAATATGAGACACACAAAGCAAAGTGACACTTAAAAACAACTAAAGAAGGAAAAAAGTTTAGAAGAGAGATGGAAAAAATATTGATGTATAAATATACCTTGTCATTACATTGAAAAACACTAATTCCTTGAATATTTCATGTACCATTTTGCTCTGGGTATGATGGATAGCGAAATTTGCCGGCTGGTCCCATCCCAACTTGGATTTCCTCAATAGTCGCAGTGATATAATTTCATGTAAGAAACTATACATAGCATTAAGTCACTATGAGTCAAATTGATTTCAAAGATTGTATAGAATATAATTGAATTTATGACAGCAAAATTAGAAAAAGACAAAGAGAATAATTTTTTTTGTTGCAA
>NC_021162.2:25178490-25182361 GCF_000331145.2 Cicer arietinum | reverse complement strand
GAAGAATAAGATGATTTTGTGAGGATGGCGAATGACTGGGAAGTCATTAAAAAAATTAGGGATTAGAGGAATTAAAAGAGGAAAAAATTATTTAGAAATTAAGTAGAAAAAAATGAGGTGAACATGACACCAAAACTAAAAACAGACAAAGAGAAGACTTTTTTTTGTTGCAACGAATCAACCTATACCTCTTTCAGTGTATCTTTGGAGTAGAGTTGGCAATTTCGAAGAAGAAGATGATTTTGCGAGGATGGCAAATGACTGGGAAGTCATTAAAAAAATTAGGGATTAGAGGAATTAAAAGAGGAAAAAATTATTTAGAAACTAAGTAGAAAAAAATGAGGTGAACATGGCACCAAAATTAGAAATAGACAAAGAGAAGAATTTTTTTGTTTAAACGAACCAACCTATACCTCTTTCAGTGTACCTTTGGAGTAGAGTCGGCAATTTCGAAGAAGAAGATGATTTTGCGAGGATGACAAATGACTGGGACGTACACAAGAGGGAAGAAGAAATTGTTGGAGAAAGTCATTAAAAAAATTAGGGATTAGAGGGATTAAAAGAGGAAAAAAAACTATTTAGAAACTAATTAGAAAAAATGAGGTGAAACATAAAAACACAAGAGAACTCTCTAAGACGTACACATAAGCTTTTTTGTTGAGGTGGGATATGTTTGCACATGTGGAAGAAATACTATGAGGTGGCATGAGAGTTGATGGGAGTCTGTTTTAAATATATATAATAGATTGTCATCTCGATGTTATCCATTCATGGTTTAAAATGCAACATAAACGTTGCAATCCTAGTTGCTCTTATCATTCCATAAATTTGCAACTCTTGAGTTTCTCTTTGTATATCTCATTTGAGATTCTAAAAAAATTCATTTGAGCTTTATAATAGCTCACTTTAACTTTATTTTTAATCAGCCATCAAATCTTTAGTGTATTATTTTAAGATATTTGAGTTGTAATCAATTTTTTATGCTAATATAAATTACTGCACTATTTGAAGAAGTAATAGGCATCAACTTGAATGGTAAAGCCACTTTTGTTGCATGAGAAGAAATACAAGATCCATTGTCACATGTCCATGATGATTGTAGAGACAAGTCACATTTTGCATATTATGCAAAATGGATAGTTGTATGTAGTATAAAGTGGATATTTTCATGCATTAACATGTCGCTTGTTGCATGGAAGACAATGAATTGCTGCATCTAAGGAAACTAAGCTTGTCTCTCGTATAAATATTCATTCAATTGTATCACTTTATCATTCCAAGATTAAGTAAAAACACAACAAGCCCTATACCTTACTAAGAGTGAGAGAAAAATTTGTGAGAGGAAATAGAGTTTCTAAATTAAGGTTTCTCCTAGTGTTAGTATTTTCCTACTTCAAAGAGAGGATTTAATTGTTCTCTCGTTTCATTTAGAGAGAGGTCTTGTAATTTATACCACTCAATAAACATTCTCTACTTTTGCCCAATGGGTTTTTACCCTTAGTTGTGTAGGATTTTTCACGTCAATATTATGTGGTCATTTCCTTTATTACCGTCTCCCATTTTAGCTGTGGGATATTATTTTAGTATTGTGATACCCGACAATGGTATTAGAGTCGCTGGTTCGTGATTGTTGTTCCACTGCAACAAACTAACAAGGTTTTGTGTATATTAATTCTTAGTATGTTATGTGGTTGTAGAAAATTTTGAACTTCCACATTATAAAAGAATTATTCTAATTAATAGAAATTGTGGTAGTGTAAAAGACTATGTCTAGGGAATTTTTGGTTAAGAAAATACTTGGTATTTAAGTGTGTTCATTTGTGACCACTCTTTTTCTTGAGACCTTATTTGGTGTATTTATATACAAACTACGGTAATTGTTCTAGTATACGATACTTTTCATGGAAAAATTGTGTATGTCAGTGCAATTGAAAAATCATTTGGTGTAAAATCATGGCAACAAAATTCGAAATAAAGAAGTTTAATGGAGGAAAATTTTCCTTATAAAAATTTAAGATAAATGATATTTTGAAAATGTATAATTATCTAGATGCAATAGAAGGTAGACCTACATATATCACTGAAAACAAGTGGAAAGAGATGGATGACACTATTGTTGCCAATTTGCACCACGCAATGACAGGTTTAATATTGTCAAGTATTGTTGAAAAGAAGACAACGAAGGAGATCTATGATACTTTGATAAAATTGTATGAGGTCAAACCCTTCACAATTTAATATTCTTAAAGAGAAGACTCTACACTCTTCGAATGCATGAATTCATATCCATAACGGATCACACCAACACCTTGAACACTACTAGAAAAATCAGAATTTGAGACAGACAAAATTTGTCTCTAAATTTAACAACTTTCATCGCTAAACATTGTAGAGACAAAATTGAAGGCAGATCTGATTATGTAATAGACTTTTGCATCTCTAAAACGTAAGAGACATAAATATCATTTGTCTCTAATTAGAGATGTAATATGTTAGTCTCTATCAAAGAGGGTAATATTTTTCGGTCTCTATTAGAGACGATCACTTATGTCTCTAGCTTACCACATTTCGTCTCTATTGAGGCGAATCTTATATTTCGTCTCTAACATATGAACAAATTTTTTTATTAAGCTCTCACAAATCCATCTCTAGTTATTTTCTGCCTTAATATTTAAGTATCAGTTTTCAAAGGGTCACCGATAATAGGTACAGAATTCAACTATCAAGTCTTGTTCAAAGATTTGCATGCTAAACACAGTTTCTGATGCACAAGATCAGTTGTTAGCTGCAAGTGCAGAGCATACTTAAATTACATAATTTAAAGAAGAATACGATAAGGGAAAACGGAATATGATTAAAACATATTAACGAATACTTACAATGGAATCAAGTTCTTGAAAATTGAAAACGGAAAATACAAAATAAAATATAGGAGACACTCAAGAAACTCTCAAGATTTCTAACAGAAGCTATGTTGCTGTATTTCACTCTGCCTTGAACTGAAGATAAGCCTTGCTTATATAGGCAAAGAGTCATGCTTGTACAACTTTGGTGTAGTGGAGGAAATGATGAGATTCCTTCTGCTTTCGGTGCCACGTTTGGACTTTAGTGTGAGTGGCAGACAAGTGCCCGAATCTTTTGCTTTTGCTTTTGCTTTTCAGAAATAATGGTCTTGGATTCTAGTGTGAATGGCAGACAAGTGCCCGAATCTTTTGCTTTTGCTTTTCAGAAATAATCGTTTTTTCTGATAATAAACTTTTTTTTTTTTTTTAAGTCTGGAATCTAATATGGGCTAGGTCCGAGACTTATTTTTAGCGAAGTTTACGTTTGGGCTTGACCTAATACATGTCATGATAGACTTTTTTTTTTCATGGGCTAAGAATATTGGGCCGTCATATTCATTTTATTGGTAATAAGATGCCGAAACAGTCGTCTTCATTTTCATTTTCTATTTTGATAGAGTCTTCTGAAGCGTTGTCTGACAAATGTTTGGATGATTGGGCCTTACTTTTGAGAAGTTGGGCCATGATTTCAAAGTACTCCTCTTCGGATTTTGCTGCTGCTAGTTGAGTTTGTGCAAATGACTTTTGGGCCAAGAATTTAGTTGCCATTGGGTCTGGTTTCTTCATTCCTTGCATATGGAGCCATGTCGACACAGCTTGTTTTTTGATGCTTGGTGGAATAGAGAATTTTGTCCACCATCTGACTTTGAATCTTCTTACGAGGATTGTTTGTGTTTCCTTTTGATTGATGTCAAAATACCAGGCTAATACCCATGGTAGAAAGAATTTTGTAGAGAATAGCATTAGGGGGTGAAAAATGCGTTCCCTTTCTGTTGGTTTGTAATGGGTTTTGTATAATTGGAAGCTTT
>NC_021162.2:25159848-25171317 GCF_000331145.2 Cicer arietinum | reverse complement strand
GCTTTTAGAGACCTACACTTGAACGTAGAGTTCGGACCGGGAATTTTGAAATTCGGAATGATTAAGATCTCGAGTGGATTACTTGAAGACATTGCGAATTCTCAGGATGACGTCTTAATTCAAGAGAAGAGGAATCTAATAGTACAAGGGAAGACGACTGAGTTCAAGATCGGGGCAGATAATGTTTTGCGGTGTAATGGTAGGATTTGTGTACCAGCCATTACAGATATGCGGAAAACGATTCTAGAAGAGGCGCATAAGAGTAAGCTGAGTATTCATCCTGGGGCAACAAAGATGTATCAGGATTTGAGGCAGAATTATTGGTGGCCAGGAATGAAGAAACATGTGGCGGAATATGTATCCACTTGTCTAACTTGTCAGAAAGCGAAGGTGGAACATCAGCGACCTGCTGGAATGTTGCAACCTTTAGATATACCTGAATGGAAGTGGGACAGCATTTCCATGGATTTTATAACCGGATTACCGAAGACAAGGAGGAAGAATGATTCTATATGGGTGATAGTGGACCGGCTGACTAAATCTGCTCACTTTTTACCGGTAAGGACCACCTATAAGGTAGATCAGCTAACGGAGATCTACATTGCTGAAATTGTGAGGTTACACGGGGTACCATCGAGCATTGTATCAGACCGTGATCCGAAGTTCACATCGCATTTTTGGGGAGCATTGCACGAAGCGTTGGGAACGAAGCTACGATTGAGTTCAGCTTACCATCCACAAACGGACGGACAGACTGAAAGGACAAATCAGTCCTTGGAAGATCTGTTGAGAGCATGTGTTTTAGATGATAGAGGAAGTTGGGATGATGTACTTCCGTTGATTGAGTTCACTTACAACAATAGTTTCCACGCAAGTATTGGAATGGCACCATATGAGGCTTTATATGGGCGCAAGTGTCAAACGCCCTTGTGTTGGTATAAAGACGGTGAGAATATGATTGTCGGACCAGAGATGGTGCAACAGACCACAGCTAAAGTAAGGAAGATCAAGGAGAAAATGAAGACTTCACAAGATCGCCAGAAGAGTTACGCGGACAAGCGTCGCAGACTTTTGGAATTCGAACAGGGTGACCATGTATTTCTGAGAGTCACACCTACTACTGGAGTAGGTAGAGCCTTGAAATCGAAGAAGTTGACTCCGAAATTCATTGGACCATATCAGATTTCTGCACGAATTGGGCCGGTTGCTTATCGGATTGCATTACCTCCGATACTGTCCAATATCCATGACGTGTTTCATGTGTCGCAGTTGAGGAAATATCTCGCAGATCCATCTCACGTGATCGAACCAGACACAATCCAGCTAAAGGATAACCTGTCGTTCGAAGTACCACCCGTGAGAATTGATGACAGGAAGATTAAGCGGTTGAGGACCAAGGATGTTTCGTTGGTCAAGGTGATCTGGAACCCAATTACTGGAGATGCGACTTGGGAACTGGAGAGCAAGATGAGGGAACAACACCCAGAGTTATTTATCGATGCATAGTTTCGAGGACGAAACTAATTTTAGGGGGGGAGTAATGTAAGACCCATAATTTTAAAGTACCCTTTTATGTATTTTTGGTATATTTTGGATTTTGGCTCGGAGGCTTTTAAGCCAAAGTTAATAATATTTTGGAGTTTTATAATCAAAAAGATATTTCGATGCCAATTAGAATTTCTCGTCGATAAATAAATTGAATTTAACTGCGGAAAATCCTTTACGGAGAATTTAAGGCGTTTCGGGTGAAACGGTAATTTAATAAATATCTAGATTTTGAGATATTTGTTAAGTTATATTTATTTTTTATATATGTTTGCTTGGAGGGAAAAAGAAAGGAAAACTAGAAGGAAGGAAAAGGAAAAGAAAATAGTATATAAAGGAAGGAAGGAAAAAGGAAGAAAGGAAAAGCAAAGGAAAGAAATAGAAAGGAGGGAAAATTGAATTTTCCATCTTCTTCCTCTGCACTCACGTGAGCTTTAACCAAAAATCCATCCTTTCTCCATTCTTCGTTTTCGTTGCTTCCTTTCTTCAAAGCTAGTGACCCAAGGTTGGGTGAGGGTTAGATCAAGGTTTTCGTAACTCCACTCTTCCTCTTTGATTCGAAAACGAAGAAAAACGGTTTTGAGATCCAAACACAAACCCCTCTGTTTCTTCTAGATCCAAACCTCATTTCTCGAAGAGATAGAAGGGAAAGTTGCTCACTTCCGTGCTACGGTGCTAGTGCACTAATTTGGAAGCGGCGTTGCGAGCGGAGATTTTACCGGAATTACTCGTGGTACCGGAAACGCGCGTTAAAGCTAACGTTGAGGTAAGGGCTCCTTCCAAACTTCTAGCTTGCATTAGGGACTTATCTGTAGTTGTGTGGGAAGGAATTTGTTAGGGTTAAATGTATCGATTTGGGGAAAAACGAAACTAGTGCGTTATGGGTAAAAACCTTAGAGTTAGGTTTTGTTTATAGTGATGAATGTTTCGTGGTAAATGAATTTGAATGTCATTGTGTATGATTATGGGTAAATGAAACTTGATGTTTGTTAATTGGTGTGGTTGTTGTGAATTATGGTTTGAATGTGAAAGTATGTTTGAATTTGTTTCTGTGGAATTTGAAAACCATTAGAGTTAAACGAGTATTAAAAATGGGGAATCTTTTAATACCTCGGTTTACTTAATGTGTATTTGAGGAAAATGTTTAAGTTAACTGGGCGTTGAGAATGGGGAATCTCTTAATGTCTCGGTTACTTAACTATCGTTTTTGAAAATCGTTTCGGTAAATGAGTATTAAGAATGGGGAATCTCTTAATGACTCGTTTACTGAATGTTTTGCGAGAAAATCGTTTAAGTCAAAAGTATATTAAGAATGGGGAATCTCTTAATGACTCGTTTACTGAATGTTTTGCGAGAAAATCGTTTAAGTCAAAAGTATATTAAGAATGGGGAATCTCTTAATATGACTGTTTGCTTAACGTTTTGTTTTGAAAATCATTAAGTTAAATCGGTATTAAGAACGGGGAATCTCTTAATGACTTATTTAATTAATGTTGTTTGAAAGTCGTTTCGGTAAATGAGTATTAAGAATGGGGAATCTCTTAATATGACTGTTTGCTTAACGTTTTGTTTTGAAAATCATTAAGTTAAATCGGTATTAAGAACGGGGAATCTCTTAATGACTTATTTATTTAATGTTGTTTGAAAGTCGTTTAAGTTAAATGGGTATTAAAAATGGGGAATCTTTTAATATCTGCATTTGCTTAACGATTGTTGTGAATGGAGTCTGTGTATGCTCATGCATTTCATTTGGTAAATTGTGTCGACCCGTGATAGGTGACACCTTGGTAAACTGTACTGACCCGTGATAGGTGGTACGTTTACGATTTACTTTTTGGTAAATCGTGTTGACCCGTGATAGGTGACACCTTGGTAAACTGTACTGACCCGTGATAGGTGGTACGTTTACGATTTACGTTTTTGGTGAATTGTGCTGACCCGTGATAGGTGGCACCTCGGTAAACGATACGGGCCCGTGATAGGCAGTACGTTTATGGTTTACGCTTTTTAGTAAATCGTGCAGACCCGTGATAGGTGGCACCTTGGTAATCGGTACTTTGGCCTGCGATAGGCGGTACGATTATGATTTACGGCCCTTCGAGGAGGGTTTTGGTTTGGAATTCCGAGTCCATGCATTTTGGCATATACGCATTGCATTAGGGTGCTTGGCACGCGAGTCGTGGTTGATTTGAGTTTTATGATTAAGTGATTTGAATTTGAGTCGTTGTGGTAATTGCGTTGAAAATGCTAAGTGTTATGTGTTGATTGTTGTGTGTAAGTATGATGGTTATCGAGATCCCAATTGTCGTGGTAATTGCGTTGAAAATGCTAAGTGTTATGTGTTGATTGTTGTGTGTAAGTATGATGGTTATCGAGATCCCAATTGCCGTGGTAATCGTGTAGGAATTGCTAAGTGTTAGGTTGTGAACTTGATTAGGAATGACTTGAGTTAATGCATGAATTTTTGGAAAAACGATCAGGGAAATCGATTTCCCAATCGATTGGATGAGTTGCAGGAAGTTCACCATTTTGACCTAATCGATTTGCCAATCGATTGTATAAATATATCTTTCAAAATCTTTTAAGAAATCGATTTGGAAATCGATTGGCAGAGAGGCAGGAACTCAGCAAAACTGCCGAAATCGATTTGGAAATCGATTTGGCAACCCAGGGACTCATCAGAACTGACAAAATCGACTTAGAAATCGATTTGGTCATGCAGAAACTCAGCAGAACTGACCAAATCGATTTGGCAATCGATTGGCTCAGCAAAAGTCCTTATTTTGAGTTAGATAATCGATTGCTCAATTGATTTATCAATGCTTTGGTCAGTTATGTATTACTTGATGGATTGAGAACTTTATTTTGAGTTCATTGTTAATTGGCAAGCATTGTATGAACTTTTAGCATATGGAAAATCCTTTTAAGGTGCATGCTTAGTTGAAAGGTTATTTTGTGCATTTAAAACTTAAATGTTATGTGTTATCTGTTAATTTCGGTTGGTGACCCTTTACAATTATTGTGGAAATCTGGGCTTTGCCCTCAGATGAGAGTCAGGACGATCCTACCGGTTCGTACCCTAATGACGGGAATGGAGATGGGGACGCGTGATTGCAGTTACATTAGGAGGATCTCACGGGGCGCGTGGAGATACTCAGGGTGTATAGCTTTTTGGTAGGATGATCAGATTAGGATGATGTATAGGAACTAGGTGTCCTTCTTTTTGGATTGGAGTATTTTTAGTTTGGAAAACTGTACTTATACTAATATTGTCAGTTTGACTTTTTACTTGAATGGGTTCCATGTACCATTTGTTGTTGTGTAATTTGATGTTGTGTAAATGTTTTGGATTTATAATTGGAGAAACTTTTCCGCTGCTTGTAAATTATAATGACTCAATTATTTATCCAAAGGCATTTCCTGATTTATTTCTTTGTTCGTTTTTAATTATTTAAAAAAAAAAATATATACCCTCGCTTTGAAAAACGGGGTGTTACACTTTGAAATTTTGTAATGCACATGACAATTGAAAGAATTTCTTTTTTAATGGTAGAGTAATTCTTTTGGCTATCTTTCCAGTGCGCAGATGTAAACTGTATAATGCATTCTTTGTTATTTGTTTTTTGTTTGAGGATACCCCCATATCCTATGTCTGAAGCATCTATTTCAACAATTTTTTGGGCTGATGGGTCAGCTAAATGTAGGCAAGGTATTTCTTTAACTTGTTTTTTGATTATTTGAACTATTTTGGTATGTTCATCAGTCCATGTGACAGGGTTTTTCTTTAGTCTATCGTAGAGAGGTTTTGGTATCCTATTAATGTTAGGACAGAAATCTAACACGTAGTTTAAAGATCCTAAAAACCTTTGTAATTGTGTTATGTCAAGGATTTTGTCAGGAAATTTATCTGCAAAAGATAGGGATCTTTCAATAGGGGTGATAGTACCCCGAGAGATATAATGTCCTAGGAAACGGATTTTTGTTTGAAAAAGAGAAATTTTGGATTTTGAAACAACTAATCCATTTTTCTTAGTAATTATTAAAAATGTTCTAAGATGTTTGAAATGTTGTTCAATGGTTTCAGAGAATATTAAGACATCATCAATATAGACAATGCAAAATTTTGAGAATGGATTAAAGATTTCATTCATGATTCTTTGGAACTCTGAAGGGGCATTCTTTAATCCAAAGGGCATTACCGTCCACTCATATTGACCAAAAGGGACCGTAAAAGCTGTTTTATACCGATCTTATGTATGACTCTAGATTTTCACAAATATTATATTTAAATCAATGCCAATTGAACAACAATGTCATAAAAGTTCATATAATTCTTTCACAAAAAAAACATTATCAGTACACTACATGCAATCAAACTTTAAATATGTCTAAAACATAACAAATAATATTTGATTTAAAAAAAATATGTAAATGATTGTGATATGAGTGTTGTTTACCTAGTTTGGACAAGTAAATTCTCTCATTGTCATTCCTCTAGACAACATCCCACATGCAGGGACGTCATTAATTGTCCATAATAAACAAACTTTTATGACAAAATTATGCTGTAGTGAGACATCATACGTCATCACACCAGAATTGCATAAAAGTTTAAGGTCATCTATAAGTGGTTGAGAATAAGAACTTTCTTCTCATGCACATTAAAAGTGGAAGATTGTAAGGAGTAAGAATTATTGGCCAACATGAATATGTCCTACTTGTTCATCAACACACAACCCTAGCCTCACATTTCGAGGGTCCATTGAAAATTCAATATATTTTTCATCAAAATGCTTCCAAGCCTCTCCATCAGATGAATGCGATAAATATCTTAAATCTCTTATATTCTCACGATGCCACCTCATTTGGCTTGAAATTTTCATTGAGGAATAAAGTATTTGAAGCCTTGTGATAAGAGGACATTTTTTTAAAAGGAACTTCTCTAACCTTACCATTTATAATCATTTGTAATAATCTTCACCATAAATTTTACAACTACGAAGATTTGTATCATCAGGAGAGTAATATATCATACATCCATTTGGGCAACAATGAATCTTTATGCAACCCAATCCAAGCTTTTCCACTGATTTCTTTGCATGATAGAAGTTGTCAAATATTCGATTGTCATTTAACAATGTTTTTCCCATAAAATACATCCATTGATTAAAACACGTCTTAGAGATATTGAAGTCATACTTGATACTTAAAGCTTGTATTGCAACAGGAAGTTTAGAATAACTTTCACAACCATTATACAAAAGAGCTTGCACAACTTTCAACATATAAAAAAATTGGCTTTTGGGTTAGAATCTTCCCTTATTTGTTCTCCACAATCAAGAGATGGACCAACTGCATCCATTACCATTTGCTCAAAGCCACTGAAGTCTTCCCAAACCCGACTACTTCCATAGTAGTTGTTTGAAACCACTAGCGAAATTGGAGGCATGTTTTCACCATGGTTAGTCTAATAATAGTAACCCTCCATAAATCCCTTCAAAAAATGGTGTCCCTTCTTACATTTGCATACTTTACATGGACATCTCAACTTTATTTCCTTTTTGAATTTTTCTTGTGCACAACATAATTGAGCAAACTTGAAAACACCAACTATATACTCATATGTTACTCTTCTTTTATTAGGACCCATCATAAAAACCATCCACTTGAGATGTTTGAGAATTTCCGTTTCTCTGATTGATAAATAAGTAGCATGTCAATTACTATAGTTGATAAATTTATATGAAAATTCCTTGTAAGGATTTAGGAATCTAAAAGTGTATAAGTTTAAAGGTTGTTTTAGTTAGTACAATAATAAATTATTGTATGAGTTAGTAGTATATGGCCAACAAATTGTACAGTATATTAACCTAACTCTTAGATTGTCTCACTATAAAGAAAAGTAAATTATAAATTATGATAAGCTTATACAGAAAACTATTTAATTAATTAACAAAATCAAAGGAATTCAAGAAATAAACACATAGTTAATCTTAATAATGTCCATATGTTGCTTTGTGCCTTCCTTGTAAGTTAAAAATTGATTCATTTTATTTTTTTTAAGTTCTTTTAATTTTGTTGCAAATAATTCATCCATTATTTGGTGTTCTCGTTTAAGCATACATGCCAAGTTTTTTATTTGTCAATATTTTGTAGACTTCCATCCATAACTACTAGCGAGAAAATAATAAAAATAAATTGTGACTCACTTTCATACACAAAAGAAAACTAATAAAAGGTGTTTGGGGTTAGAGTGCTAGTAACAAGGGAAGAGAAGAAACAATAGGAGCTATAATATGGCATATATAGGTGTAGTAGTATGTGTGAAAGAAGGAGGAGTATCGTTAGGAAAGATTAGCATAGACCAAAACATAATCATAATCCTTTACTTCTACATCTCATGGGTTTATTTGGATGTGTGCATTATGTTCTAATTCCATTCTTGTTTTGTGCTTTTAGAGACTTGGGTTTTACAAGAAGCATCTCTATGGTTAATTTTTATCATGCCTTTCTTTCATCTATCCTCTTAAATAGTGGAAAGAGAACCAAAATTTCTTACTATTATAATCCTTCTACCTTTGCTATTATAATCCTCTTTTTATGAGATTTCTCGAGTTGTACAAATATTTTCACTTGTATTCTCCTTTTTGCTACTTATTTTGTGGCCAAAACTTTTTAAGGTTTATTGTAGCTTTTTTAAAAGCTAGCTAGCTCAAAGGTGTTTTTTTTTTCCTTACAACTACAAGATGTGGTATTTCCTTATGATAACAACAGTTACACTTATACGAGTACGATAACTCAACCTATCTTCTCTTTTATATCTATCCTTTAAAAACAAAACACAAATTCATCTTTTTGTTGCATCATGTTAAAAATAGGAACCCAAACTTCAAAACTCATAACAAGCTTCAAAATTTAAATTATCAAAACAAATAAAACTTAACCAAACTAGAGTACAATGAGAAATAGGACCACAAAAATGTAATTTTAATATATGACCAATCTAATACAAGAATTACCCCCTAAATCTTCTAAAAAATAAACTACCATTAAACAATGTGTGGAATGAAAAAGCTAATAAAATAAACAAAACTATCTAAGAAATTATTAAATGTTAAAATTTTCATAAAGGAATCAAATGCTAAGAGAGAGAAACATCCTTTAGAGACTCAAAATAGAGGGTGAAAGATGAAGATGGAAAAAATAGAGCTTGAATCTGAAACATATTGAAGCTTTAGAGGGATAGATAAGGAAAACAATTATTAAAGGAAATTAATGTAGTAGGGAGCGAAACAGTTTTACGATGCCAAAAATAGGGTTTAGGGTTTCTTAATGAGACAACATGAGCCCAACAAAATCCACAGTGGAGAGGTATTGGACGCAAATCAGCAACGCAAATCAGCAACGCCAATCAAAGTGATTGGAAGCAGCGCGTGAGGAATTGGATGCAATTTTACGATGAAAATGTTAATTTACGGTGGAAGACATTGCATCATTGTAAATGGAGGGTCTTTGGTAGTAATAAACAAGTTATTGGTCTTAACTTAATTAGATTTATGATTTTTGTTTTTCTTAATAATAATAATTACTAAATCTAGAGGGTCGTTGTTTGGAAAAAAATTTAAACTGGGAAAAACTTCTAGAATGGCAGGGATTTATTTTGAATTTTTTTTTTTACTTTAGAGCCAAAACAGAGAAAGGAGAGTTAACAAGTCATTCTAATCATTTTTAATGTCGAGATGGACAAATACACTCTCTAGATATATGTTTTCATTCAGACACTAAATGAGAGACGAAAAACGTTTGAGATGGATACATTTAGTCTCTAAATATACATAAATTCAATTAGACAAGGATTTGGAGACAAAAATATTTGAGATGCCATTGTTCAGTCTCTTTATTTTTTCTCTATATATATTTTGATTTTTAGATTACAAGTTTGATTATTAGTGACAGATATTGAGACAGATTTAGAGACAAACTAACTTTGTGACAGGTTATTCCGTCTCTAAATTCCTTCTCAAACATAAAACTTTTTACCTCTATCTCAACAAATTTTTTTCCATCTCCAATTTCGCCTTCGCTTGTGATAAAAAAAATTCCATCTCTAAAATTCGTCGATAAATTATATTATTTTAGTATTGCAATATGTTATTTTCTCTAGTGAGAGATTCAAAATATAGAATAGTGAAAAATGAGTGTGTTTTAGAGTTTGCCAAATTCGTTTGATCAATTCATCATCAACATTACAAAAAATATTGTAGCTGATACTCTAAACTTTGATGGTGTCACCAATGAAATTCTTGAGGACGAACTCAAGTGCAAGAATAAGGAGGAAAGGTGAAAGAGTTCAAAGCAAGTAGAAGCTTTGGTAATAACGAGAAGCAGATTAGTGGAACGTGGCCTTAATGGGAGTCAAAATTGTGGTAGGTAAAAATCTCGAAGAAGCAAGAATCTCAAATGCTACATTTGTGGCATGAGATGACATCTAAGGAAAGATTGTTGGAATAAAAAGAAGAATGTAGAGAAAATTTTGAAAGCTTTAGCATTTCAAGGATGTGATGCAAGTACCTCAAATGTTGGAGAAACCTTGTATAACGAATCCACAACAAGTTCTAACGGAGGAAGACGACTCAATGATGTTTAGATAGTGGATTAAGCTGCAACATGGCATACAAATCAACACCGATATTGGTTTTTCACTAAAGAACCTATTGTAGAAGGATCTATATACATATAAATTATCATGCCTAGAAATTGCTGGAGTTGGTACAATAAGATTAAAAATGCATGATGGTTGTGTTTGCAAAATACAAGGGGTACATCATGAAAAAGGTGTTAAAGAAGAACTTATTTTTCATTGATTAATTGGATGACCTTAGGTTCAAGATCCAAACTTAATGTGACATCATGAAAGTAATGAATGGAAATTTTGTGGTGATGAAATCAGAAAAAAATTACAAGTAATCTATACATGCTTTTGGGAGATACATTGCAAGAGGTAGATGCATCATTTGCATCAGTAAGCCAAGAAGAAACAATAATGATGTGGCATCAGAGACTAGGCCATATGTTAGACCTGAAGTAACAATGTCGATTTACAAGGAATGGGGTCTGAATTGTAAATGTACCTTTTAAAAATTCCTGTTAAAAACTTAAGAAAATAACTCAAGATTGATCTTGGTTAGGAAAACATAGAAACGGAGAACGTTCTTGATTTTATTATAAAACAGAGAATGTAACACCCCGATTTTCAACGCGAAGGTGTATTCTTTTTTCAAAAGAGATTAAAATAAAACAGAGTAAAACAAATAAGGAAATACCTTTGGATAAATAATTGAGTCATTATAATTTACAAGTAGCGGAAAAGTTTCTCAAAATACAAATCCAAAGTATTTACACTTCAAAAGGTGGTACATAGACCCCATCATAAATAACATGTCAAACAGACAATATTAGTATAGGTACAGTTTTCCGAATTAAAATACTACAACCCAAAAAGAAGGACGTCTAGTCCCTATACATCAACCTAATCTGATCATCCTACCAAAAAACTATACACTCTGAGTGATCTCCACGCGCCCCGTGAGATCCTCCTACATAGCTCCAGTCAAGCACTCCCGTCTACATTCCCATCCGTAGGGTACGAACCGGTAGGATCGTCCTGACTCTCATCTGAGGGCAAAGCCCAGATTTTCACAATAGTTATAAAGGGTCATCAATCGAAATTAACAGTTAACACATAACATTTAAGTTTTTAAATGCACAAAATAACCTTTCAACTAGCATGCACCTTAAAAGGGTTTTCCATATGCTAAAAGTTCATATAACACTTGCCAAATAAAAATGAAAACAAAATAAAGTTCTCCATCCATCAAGTAATACATAACTAACCAAGACATTGATAAATCAATTGAGCAATCT
>NC_021162.2:25156042-25158706 GCF_000331145.2 Cicer arietinum | reverse complement strand
GCAGGGAACAAAGGAAATATCTTTGTTTTCTTTCTCTGTTCTTTTCATTCCTTTCTAATACATATATATATATATATATATTGCTAATAATAATAATATATAATATATAATATATATATATATATATAATAATTAAACCTAAACCAATAAATACTTAAATATCTAGATATTTTTGAAAATCATCACTTCTCAAACCATTTTGATAAAAACATCTACTCTCTTCGTAACTCAATTGACATATAAAATTTTCAGCGACAAGTGATATTTTTAACAAAACTCTCTGGTGTCCAATTCTTCATAACGTAAATAAATTATTCTTCGGCAAATAATTTTAATCCAATTTCCATAAATATATTTTTGGCATTTAACCCACTAAATACCAAAAACTGGACTAAAAGCCTAAGAACTTCAACACCAAATACCCTAAAATTGTATAATTTAGGATTTAAAATTAGTATACTTTATAATTATGGGTCTTACATTACTACCCCCCTAAAATTAGTTTCGTCCTCGAAACTTAAAGTACGAGTAGCAATCCACACTAGGTTTGTACTCAAATTCAACACACTAGTCACAACTTGTTTCACCCGGCCTTCTCGAAAAAAGTGTTGCCTACCCCTTTTCATAGGGTGTTTAATAACTTCACACACATCCATAGTCGGTAAGGCTCGTCTGTTCCATTCCACATGATTTTGTCTACTATCAACAAGAGATTAAGGATGATCAGTCCCTCAATTTGTCAATAAATAGCCAACAACCATGATAGTGGCTTAGACTATCTTAGCCGAACTGTAATAGCGCTCCTTGCAACTTACAAAAGCAGTCAACAATCTTCTCAAAGTCCATTGAATTTCCCTTATTTTCCTATAACTTTGATCCTGTCGACGAAGTAAAATATCCCATACCTATGTCACGTAGTCTCATTGGCATCTACTTGGTACGAAACATCCATTTGGTACCAAACTGAAACACTTAGAATGATCCTAACACACTGAGCACAGAACAATCACTACATCCGAGAACTCCTAAATTTCTCCCTTGTCCACTAATCCTCGATTTTTCTTAAGTCGTACAACTACGTCAAACTGTAGTGTTCTTATCGGTATGTTATTCCAGTTATAAATTTAATAATTCCATCCCCACATATGCTTGGTGATCAAAACTACCTCAAATATTTTCGAAAACAAGCTAAAGACTATACCACGTGGGACACACAAACTTCCTTTGATTGGCGAACACAATAGCAATCCCCATGACATGCACTCGAGTAATGTTTTTATATCATTGGCATACCTTTATAATAATAATGTCTGAGTTATAGGTGAGATAATTCCTTTCATCAATCTTTAATTGTCATAAGCTACATCTCTATGTGCTGCTCCACAAATTTCTTGGTACCTTTTCCAATATTTGGTTCACTCGTTGGATTCTTATTCCCTCTCAACCTTCACCGAGATACGAACTGAAAGAATCCTAACAATCGAACGTCCTAAAGAATTATTTCTCAAACGTTCCCCATAAGCATTTCCTAAGAACTAATTATCTATAACTTCATCCTCATAAATTTTTCAGTACAATATCTCAAAAACCCACATACCTTTCTTCGTCCATCCAGTTACTGAAACGATCATTTCAAATCTTCACGCTTGACTTCCCAAGACCAACAACTAAACCATAAATCAGTTGTTACATTTCTTCTTTTTAACTTTCTATCATTGAATAAGATTCTAAAATTTGATCCTCAAAATCTCCAAACACTTCCATTCTTAACATGAATTATTTATCACTTGCCCGCCTCAACTCCTTCTATTATGAAAGTTTTAAGCATCAATTGGTCCTTCATCCAACCTTGCGAATTTTAAATCATCAACTAAAAAAAATCAACCATCTTAGGGTCCCAAATCAAATCTCGAATAATCCTTCTGACCTATCAAAATATTAACATCCTCTTAGTAATTCCCATCCTTTAATAGACTCTCAAAACTTATATTACCGCCATCTCGAAGTATTCCCGTACTCGATACTTCAAATTCCACTTAATGGTAACATAGAGTTCAATACATCAAGGCCTAACTCATTATGTTTTGCCGAACATCGCTCAAAATTCACACTTACGTGTCTATAGTTTCATCCAATATCACTATCCATACTTACTATCTCCTAAACCACCAGGAGATTTGTCACTTATCAACTAAATACATGGTCTCACTCCTACACTCGTTATGAGATTCATACTTAATAATCCAAGTTGCAAACCTAGTCTAACTCGAATGCTCGACTTTTCCCCTCAAGGTATCGACAATTCCTCAAAGCGTATTTTATATATCCAAAGGAGTATTCACTCCTAGTGTGCAACGCTCCCTTAACTTCAATACCAGTCTCTTTCATTGACACCTAAGCACCAAATGTTATCCCAAATGGAAGCCTCATCTTCTCAACAATTCCATGATGTTCACATCTCTTTGACAGTTGTCAAACTTCATCCAGTTTCATCCTGAAATCTACCAGGAAAACATCTAATACTTTTCTTAACAAAAGTCCTCAACTTAGATCTTTACTTGAAATCCCTTATTAGTCTAATGTTAATCCATCCATACTCATCATCTTCGAGTTAACACCAACGCATAGCTTCTGTGTCCTTGGAACCATTTCATAAATTCCATG
>NC_021162.2:25154723-25155461 GCF_000331145.2 Cicer arietinum | reverse complement strand
TGAATTGTAAATGTACCTTTTAAAAATTCCTGTTAAAAACTTAAGAAAATAACTCAAGATTGATCTTGGTTAGGAAAACATAGAAACGGAGAACGTTCTTGATTTTATTATAAAACAGAGAATGTAACACCCCGATTTTCAACGCGAAGGTGTATTCTTTTTTCAAAAGAGATTAAAATAAAACAGAGTAAAACAAATATGGAAATACCTTTGGATAAATAATTGAGTCATTATAATTTACAAGCAGCGGAAAAGTTTCTCAAAAATACGAATTCAAAGTATTTACACTTCAAAAGGTGGTACATAGACCCAATCATAAATAACATGTTAAATAGACAATATTAGTATAGGTACAGTTTTCCGAACTAAAATACTGCAACCCAAAAAGAAGGACGTCTAGTCCCTATACATCAACCTAATTTGATCATCCTACCAAAAAACTATACACTCTGAGTGATCTCCACGCGCCCCGTGAGATCCTCCTACATAGCT
The DNA here is from genome assembly GCF_000331145.2 of Cicer arietinum. NCBI lineage: Eukaryota > Viridiplantae > Streptophyta > Magnoliopsida > Fabales > Fabaceae > Cicer > Cicer arietinum. Next base: position 25,154,969 of record NC_021162.2, on the reverse strand, counting down.
CCAGTCAAGCACTCCCGTCTACATTCCCATCCGTAGGGTACGAAACAGTAGGATCGTCCTGACTCTCATCTGAGGGCAAAGCCCAGATTTTCACAATAGTTATAAAGGGTCATCAATCGAAATTAACAGTTAACACATAACATTTAAGTTTTTAAATGCACAAAATAACCTTTCAACTAGCATGCACCTTAAAAGGGTTTTCCATATGCTAAAAGTTCATATAACACTTGCCAAATAAAAATGAAA
>NC_021162.2:25153299-25153979 GCF_000331145.2 Cicer arietinum | reverse complement strand
AGATTTTACCCATAAAGCCTTAGATTCATTTTCCCCAAATCAATACTCCAACCCTAACAAAATTCTTTTCCACACAACCACCGATAAGTCCCTACATGCAAACTAGAAGTTTGGAAGGAGCCCTTACCTTAACGTTAGCTTTAACGTGCGAACACGGTACCGCGAGTAAAACCGGTAAAATCTTCGCTCGCAACGTTGCTTCCAAAGTTGGTCCCCTAGCACCGTAGCATGGTAGTAAGCAACTTTCCCTTCTATCTCTTCGTGAAATGAAGCTTAGATCTAGATGAAACAGAGAGGTTTGTGTTTGACGGTTTTGAAATCCCTAACAGCGTAAATAAAAAACGTACCACCTATCACGGGTCAGTACTGTTTACCGAGGTGCCACCTATCACGGGTCAGCACGATTTACTAAAACAAAAAGCGTAAGTCGTAAACATACCGGCTATCACATGCCAAAGTACTGTTTACCGAGGTGCCACCTGTCACGGGTCAACACAACTTACCAAAACGTAAATCATAAACGTACCACCTATCACGGGTCAGTACTGTTTACCGAGGTGCCACCTATCACGGGTCAGCACGATTTACTAAAAAGCGTAAATAAAAAACGTACCACCTATCACGGGTCAGTACTGTTTACCGAGGTGCCACCTATCACGGGTCAGCACGATTTACTAAAA
>NC_021162.2:25142033-25152352 GCF_000331145.2 Cicer arietinum | reverse complement strand
TTCTCAAACCATTTTGATAAAAATATCTACTCTCGTCGCAACTCAATTGACAGATAAAATTTTCAGCGGCAAATGATATTTTTAACAAAACTCTCTGGTGTCCAATTCTTCGTAACGTAAATAAATTATTCTTCGGCAAATAATTTTAATCCAATTTCCATAAATATATTTTTGGCATTTAACCCACTAAATACCAAAAAATGGACTAAAAGCCTAAGAACTTCAACACCAAATACCCTAAAATTGTATAATTTAGGATTTAAAATTAAGGGTCTTACAGAGAACGTTCCTTGATTAGATTAAAACAGAAAATCATTTTGTGTTTTATCTTAGTTTATCAATTAAGCTCAACAAATAAAGAGATATGATAGAGAATACCACACAAAGAAATATTCTGGTTCACCCAACTTGTCCAGTCCTCATACTGTGAGATTTTCCACTAAGTGTTTAAAACAAAGAACCTTCTTGATTTTACAGCACCTAGTCTAGATCAACCTTGATCTGTTTTAATCTCTATTACTTTCCACCCAGAAAGCAACAACAGCACCTATCTAACTCTGATAGGATTCAATGCAATCTAAACAAACTATAAAGAAACTCTTATAGTTTGAGTTTTTTACAATAAGATTGATTTTGACAGAATCTAAGATATCTCAACTCTTGTTTGAGATTTGATTCTTTACAAAGAAATCAGTAATGATCAAGCAATCTGATATGAGACTTTTAGAACTGCTTCTTCTTTGCGAATTTTGAGAACTTCAAGTATGTGTATGTGATTGATGTTGAGATTTTACAGCACTTGAATTTCTTGCTTTGCTCCTGGATATTGGTCTTCTATTTATAGGCTTTAGAAGCATTTAATGAGGGTCAAAAAGAGTTGTTGATAGTGTTATGTATTTTTGACTGAAACCAATATTTCAGAATAAAAATAATTCAGCCATTGATTTAAAACTGCTTTTTGACTTTTCTGTTAAAGCTTTAAATCAGTTTTGTCTTCTAGTTAAAAATCCTTTGAAGTTTCTCTCTTGATCTTGGATGGTAAAGTTTCTATCTTGGGTCTTGAATGTAGCCAATCGAGTTTGGAGAAGAATTATAAGCCGTTGCAGAAGAGAACACACTACTGCTGGAGTTATGCAGAAAACGGAGATTGATTATCAATTTGGATCTGTCAATTTGATCTTTCTGGAGTTTTGATGATCAATCTGGAGTTTCTGTTTTGATCATTCTAGATGTCCTTTGCAATGTCTTATCATATATCAAGGTTGATCAAACTTTCTTGACAGTTTGATTTTAGAGTTACAAACTGTTCTTATTTTTGACTGTTTTTGAGTCCTTTTATTTTAGTGATAAGATAGCCTTTTTGATCTGGGATGAATCCTACTTGTTCCTTGCCATGTACTAATTCTATTTGAATGAAATTTCGAGGCAGAATCTTTGTTAAAGAGGTGGAGAATGATTGGTCAATATGATGTGATGAACATTCTTGAAACGGAGGATCATTCTCTGTTTTTATGCAGAATGTTCTTATTGTTGTCTTTTCTGCTTTGCTTGATTATGTTCTTTAAATAAATTCACTCAAAAGCACAAGTTAAATTAACATAACATTTTAGAATCATAATTAACTTTCTTAATTAACATTTGTTTATTTTCATCAAAACTTTAAATATGGAGTTTGTCTCAACAAGAACGTGGCTTGAAGATCCTTGTAGAACACAATCTTATTCACGGGTTCAAGACGGTAGATTTACTATTCTACAAGTACTGTGTGATAAGCAAGCAACACTAGAGTTGGTCCATTATGGTGTGTGTGAGTCACATAAATATCTTTGGGCGGAGCAAAATATTTTGTATCATTCATTGATGACTATTCTAGAAGATTGTGGGTATACCCGATCAAGAAGAAGTCTGATGTGTTTCCAATATTCAAGGAATTCAAAGCACAAGTAAAACTTGAAACTAGGAAGAATGTTAAGGTATTGAAGACAAACAATGGAGGAGAATGTGTAAATGGAGAATTTTTACCATTTTTTAAAAGGGATGAGGGGTATTGTAATACAATTCACAATTTCACAATCACCTAGCAAAATGGGGTAGCAGAGAGAATGAATAGAACTCTCCTAGATAGAACAAGAGTTATGCTAAAAACAACATGAGTGGTCAAATCTTTTAAGATATAAGCAATTAAAATCTTTTACTATGCAATAAATCTATAATCATTAATAACGATTGATTTGAAGACACTAATGGAGATATGGAAAGGAAAACCAACCAATTAATCTTCTTGGGTTATGCTTACAATGTTTAGGAGTATCACTTATGAGTTTCTACTTCTTGCAAGGTTGTTTTCAGCAGGGATGTAGTCTTTGTAAAAACTAAACTACAAAGTGAGCATAAACATGACAATACTTTCAAAGATACTGATATAGTGTAGATGGAAGAAAATGTTCATCGAATGAAACACCAAATAAGGACACCATTATGGCACTCTGACTATGTAATGCCAAGCCATGATGAATATTGTCTTCTAACTGAAGAAGGAGAACCATTAACCTTTCAAGATGCTTTAAACAGTTCAAATGCTTCTCAATAGATGATAGAAATGCATGAAGAAATGAAAGCTTTTCATACATACAAGACAAATGATCTTGTTGACAACAAATGAGTATACACGATAAAGCGCAATGACAATAATCAAGTAGAACAACATCGTGCAAGAATGAGTATACACATGTCAAGTAGATCTTGTTGACTTCAATGAGACATTTTCTCCAATTATTAGACTTACTACTATTAGAGTATTTTTGGCTGTGTGTGCTGCATTTTATTTACATCTCGAACAACTAGATGTAAATATTGTGTTTCTTCATGGAGGGAACATGAAGAATAAGTTTATATTCTCCAACCATAAGACTTTAAACAATAAGGAAAATAAAAATTGGTTTGTAGTTTGACCATATCTTTGTACGAAATAAAACTATCGCCCACATGTTGATACCAGAGACTGGTCTGTAGGTTGACCATAATGAGCCTTGATAACAACATACTTAGTTTAGACCATTCCATGTACTATAAAAGGTTTGATGATATTCATTTTATCATTTTGCTATTGTATGCATATGACATGTGGTGGTAGGCCCTGATAGTGTTTCAACAAGTGTACTGAATCGTTGCAAGTAATAATAAAACGGTAGTACCGAGTGTCGAACTCAAGGATTGCGTTTTACTATTGAATTAAATTTAATTACTAAAATTGAACAAAAAGTTTCCGAATTGATTGAAATAATATTTGAAATTACCAACAATAATAAAATTGATCCTTTATAATGAGAAAAATGCCAGGGATGAGTTTCACTTCGAATCCAACCTTGGTGTCTAATTTGATCCTAGTTACTGAATTCCTTTATTGAATTATTACCGAATTCTCTTTATTATTCATGCCCTAATGTCTTAGTGACAGAACCTTTAATTCCAAAGTAACCCCTAATTCCTTAGTAGATTTAAGATTAGAATTAAGCATTACCATATAGAAATTCTTTTGTAAATTATTGCTTTGCAACTAATTTAATTGGTTTCATGACCTGCACCTATGTCTAGACTACAAATTCATGAATTTCTCATCTCAAGCATTCGTAAAGTCCACTTTCGTTTCAAAATACAAATCGTAGAACATTTTAATGTTGATCAAGCAATAAAAAGCATTAAGCACAGAGATGAGAAAAATAATTCAATAAACTCATTCATATAAATAGAAATCAAATCATAAAAATAAGGGTTTCATCTTGTTACACTCATCCCTAACAAATAGGGTTTAGTTACTCATGACAGAGATAAAAGAGATAGAGATTAGAGAGGAATTACAAGAAAGATTCATGAATGATTCTTGATAAAACTGCTCCAATGATGTTAGAAACGGCCGTCTTTGAGTTTCTATGCTAGGGCACAAGTCTCCCCACTTCCCAATAGTGAAAAAGATGCTTAAAACAATAAAAATATGCGTTTTATGGTTGCTGGTACGGGTCGCGCGCCCCAGGCACGCTTGGACGCGCTTCAGCGCGTTTGGACAGTAGCAGATGCTGGAAAAAGCGCTTTGCTTGCGCTTGGGCGCGCTCGGGCGCTCAACATCTGCTGTCCGGCGTATATTGCATTTTTCTCGTCTTTCGAGTCTGAATTTGGTTCCGGTGTTTTCATGAAAGTTGTAGCTATGGATCTTAGATTTCATTTGCACTTGGTTTGACCCCAATTGAACATCTACAACTCCATATATGGCTGAAATACTCTACATATGTCATGTTGATTTCTCACCAAAATTCAGCACTGCACTAAAACAAAACGCAATGTAAAATTACGACAAATTCCTACTTAATCAACGAAATAAAAAAAACAAAACATTTTATCAACTCAAAGAACAAAAATTAACAAAATATATCAAATAAATCCTTACTTTAACTAATGATTGAGGATAAATAAGACTAAAATAGTGGGAAAATATGCATATGATGAAGAGTCATCACAACGCCAAACTTAATCTATTGCTTGTCCCCAAGCAACAATTAATTTCATATTTGGTCCTATTAAATGCACACTTTAATTCAATTTCTCAAATTACATCAAACTCAAATTTCAAAGTTCTTGCTACTGCAAAACATTCATCATGCTCTATGGTTGTTTAAAAAAATAAAGACAACAAGATTTGTACACCTTGGCATTCATTCATCAAAAACAACTCTCTCTTCACACAATCTCACCAAAATTTCTCTCAAGTGTTTAGAAGGGTTATAAATTTATCACTCAAATCCTAGAACATGCATCACGCTACCATAGGCTTGAAAAAATTCTAGTTAGCAATCACAATGCAGTAAACACATACATGTTTTGAGGACTTTCGGGTTGTAATGGGGCTTAGGTAATGGTAGGACATTTTAGGATAGTAGGCTTTACCACTTGGAGTTAGGCATACATTTCCACCTTATTCTACCATTTTTTTTCTTCATCTTTTCATTATGGAGATTCTTAGACATTGACAAAAGAACCAAGAAGATATTTTTTTTTTTTACCAAAGTACACATATTGAATTTTTTTTCTTCTTCTTTCTTTTTTCATTTTCTTTTTCTTCTTTTTATTTTTTTTTTAATTTTCTTTTTGTGAGAATCACCACCCCAAACTTAAAAAGTTGCTATTCCATGAGCAACCCCAAACTTAGAATTTTATCAAGACAAGAATTTTTTTTTCTACCTAACTCCAAGTAAGGTGATTTAATTAAAGTCAGGTGTTTTGCTTGTAATGTGGCTAGTAACCGAAATAAAAGGGCAAGGCTCAAAGGGGCTAGCAAAGGGTAAAATTTTTATAGGGTAGTTAGAAAGGCTCAAACGACCAATAAAATTGCCTCAATGTATGCATAAATTACAAGTGATGCAAGTCAGAATTAGTGCAAGTTCTAGAGGGATAACACATGTCTGGATAATCACACAACAAAGAATTTAAGTGTTTAGGCTCAAAAGCTCACAGCTAGGATAATAAGAGAGAGTATGAACAATCAAAATAAAGCCAACATGCTTCTGAAAAGTTAAAATTGTATTTTTGAAAAATTGATGGCATATTAGCCTTCTACAACCATTTAGTAATCAAGAATGCATGCATTAGGAAGACTTGTCGACTTGAGCAATAACATAATCTAAGAAATGAAAAGTGCAAGTCAGTACGACTGTTTCATCATAGTACACATTTAGTGAAAGGAAAAAAAACATGAGGAGAAGAAAGTCAACATATACTGACATTAAACAAAGAAAACGAGAAAACGGAAAGCAACAGGACAACCAACAAAAAGAAAAAGAAAAAAAGAAAGAAAACTTCTCTTAGTTTAGTAGTTCAATGTTAAATAATAAAATAGAATATAATTTTGTTGATATATTAACTTGTAAGTCTGTGTAAAGATATGTCTAATTACTTATTCAAATATGTTTAAATTAAATAGGTTTTTAAGTATGATAACAAGTCATATCATATTTTCATTAAGGTTAGTCTTAATACCAAAAAGTAAGTTTGCAACATAAAACATCTGAGATTTAGGTCTTGAATGTTTTTGAAAGACTAGACTCGAACATTGCAACGCTTAGCTCGACTTAGCCTATTCTCAACCTCAATGCATAGATATATGGTATTGGTACACATATGTTGTAGTTTAAAAACAAAATTAATGTTAGTCGTTAGTCATTAATCGTTAGTTTTTAGTTAGAGAAACCTACGAACCTCTTTATCACTTCAATTCTTACGCTCATCTCTCAAACCACCAAATCACTTTATGACTCCCTATATCATGTAAATAAGAGAGTTAAATTATTTAATTAATAATACAATATCACAATAAAATTTAATTTTTTTATTACACCAATTAATAAACTAAAATACTATTATATATTAATATATAAGAAAATCATCAATTTCATTCGCAACTCAATAATGAGAGGAAAAAAAAAGCAAAAACTTGATAGCGTTTCAGCAAGTGTATTGAATCGTTGCAAGTAATAATAAAACGGTAGTACCGAGTGTCGAACTCAAGGATTGCGTTTTACTATTGAATTAAATTTAATTACTAAAATTGAACAAAAAGTTTCCGAATTGATTGAAATAATATTTGAAATTGACAACAATAATAAAATTGATCCTTTATAATGAGAAAAATGTCAGAAATGAGTTTCACTTCGAATCCAACCTTGGTGTCTAATTTGATCCGAGTTACTGAATTCCTTTATTGAATTATTACCGAATTCTCTTTATTATTCTTGCCCTAATGTCTTAGTGATAGAACCTTTAATTCCAAAGTAACCCCTAATTCCTTAGTAGATTTAAGATTAGAATTAAGCATTACCGTATAGAAGTTCTTTTGTAAATTATTGCTTTGCAACTAATTTAATTGGTTTCATGACCTGCACCTATGTCTAGACTACAAATTCATGAGTTTCTCATCTCAAGCATTCGTAAAGTCCACTTCCGTTTCAAAATACAAATCGTAGAACATTTTAATGTTGATCAAGCAATAAAAAGCATTAAGCACAGAGATGAGAAAAATAATTCAATAAACTCATTCATATAAATAGAAATCAAATCATAAAAATAAGGGTTTCATCTTGTTACACTCATCCCTAACAAATAGGGTTTAGTTACTCATGACAGAGATAAAAGAGATAGAGATTAGAGAGGAATTAAAAGAAAGATTCATGAATGATTCTGGATAAAACTGCTCCAATGATGTTAGAAACGGCCGTCTTTGAGTTTCTATGCTAGGGCACAAGTCTCCTCACTTCCCAATAGTGAAAAAGATGCTTAAAACAGTAAAAATCTGTGTTTTTATGGTTGCTGGTACGGGTCGCGCGCCCCAAGCGCGCTTGGACGCGCTTCAGCGTGTTTGGACAGTAGCAGATGCTGGAAAAAGCGCTTGGGCGCGCTCGGGCGCTCAGCATCTGTTGTCCGGCGTATATTGCATTTTTCTCGTCTTTCGAGTCTGAATTTGGTTCCGGTGTCGTCATGAAAGTTGTAGCTAGGGATCGTAGATTTCATTTGCATTTGGTTTGACCCCAATTGAACATCTACAACTCCATATATGGCTGAAATACTCTACATATGTCATGTTGATTTCTCACCAAAATTCAGCACTGCACTAAAACAAAACGCAATGTAAAATTACGACAAATTCCTACTTAATCAACGAAATAAAAACACAAAACATTTTATCAACTCAAAGAACAAAAATTAACAAAATATATCAAATAAATCCTTAATTTAACTAATGATTGAGGATAAATAAGACTAAAATAGTGGGAAAATATGCATATGATGAAGAGTCATCAGGCCCCAACGAAATTCGAGTCTAAGAGTTGAAGGCACAATTGGCTAGTTTGATATGAAAGATGTGGGATCGGTAAATAATATTTTGGGGATGAAAATTTATAAAGAAAAAAAGGCCAGAGTATTTGGCTTTCTAAAAAAAATATTTAAGGAAGGTCTTGCGGCGTTCAACATGCAAAACTGTAAGCTAATCTCTACCCTCACACCTTGTCAACTTTAAATTATTCTTAAGTATGAGTCATAGAAATGAAGCAGAGAGGATGAAAATGTCTCGAGTACCGTATGCATCAACGATGGGAAACCTTGTGTATGCCATTATATGTACAAGACTAGACATTGCATAAGTAGTTGAAGTGGTTAGTCAGTTTATGGAGGACCCTAGTAAAGAGCATTGGAGTGTTGTTAAGAGAATCCTAATATACAATAGAGGAACCATTGGAGTGTTGTAGGGGGAGTAGTACGTTGGTTATCCAAATTACAAATTGTTGTAGCTTTGTCCACCACAAAAAGTTGAATATATGGCAACTTTCCAGGGTTGCCATGAAGTTATTTGGATACAAAATTTAATGAAGGAATTCATGCTCAAGTAGCAAAAAGTTACTATGTATTGTGAATGAGAGAGTGCCTTGCACATTGCAAGAAATATAGTCTTTCATTCAAGAACAAAGCACATAGGCGTAAAATATCATTTTGTTCGAGAAGTATGTGAGAAAGGAAGTGTGGATGTGCAAAAGATTCACACCAATGAAAACCTAACAAATATAATGACAACACCAATCAATACTAACAAGTTTATCTTCTGTTGATCCTCTTATGGTCTATTAGAAACATAGCAACAAGGAATGAACAAAGTAGAAAGATTTTGAAAGCTCACAAAAGTAGCTTGAAGTGGGAGATTGTGACTGGTAAGGCCACTTTTGTTGCATAACAAGAAATATGAAGTTCGTTGCCACATGTCCATGATGCATATAGAGACAAGTCACATTATCAAAATGGAGAGTTGCTTTTGATGCAAAACGGAGAGTTGCATGCATTAACAAGTTGTTTGTTGCATGCAAGAGAAGTGGCTTGTTGCATGTAAGAAACTAGGTTTGTCTCTCCTATAAATTCTCATTAATTTGTATCACTTTCTTATTCCAAGATCAAGTAGTAACACAACAACAAGCACTAGAACTTGTTGAGAGTGAGAGGAAATTGTGAGAGTAAAAATTGTGAGAGAAAATATAGTTTCTCTATTAAGTTTTCTCCTAGTCTCAGTATTCTCATACTTTAAAGAGATAGATTAATTGCTCTCTTCTTTCATTTAGAAAAGAGTTTTGTAATTTCTACCACTCAGTGGAAATTCTCTAGTGTGGTTTTCTACTCTTATTTGTCAAGTTTTTCCACGTCAATATTGTGTTAAGTTCCCTCTTTTCTCATATCTTATTTTAATTGTGTGATATTATTTTGAAACTCTGGTACCCAACATATCATTCTATGTTTTTGTTTATAAATATTTTTTTTAATAAATCTTGATTTACTATTTGTATATATTATATACAAATAAGTTTTGTTTTGGACAATAAGTTTTGTTTTGTGCATTTGTAATACGTTTTGTTCATTTATTGTGTGCTGCTAGCTTGGCTAAGAAATACTGAAGTTGTAATAAGAAAATTGTAAGACCCCGATTTTCAAACCGAGGGTGTATTTTTTTTTTCAAAAGAAATTAAAATAAAACAGAGAAATAAATGAGGTAATGACTTTGGATAAATAATCGAGTTATTATAATTTATAAGCAGCGGAAAAATTTCTCAAAATATGAATCCAAAATATTTACACATCAAAAAGTGGTACATGTAACCCACCGAAAATAACATGTCAAGCTGACAATATTAGTAAAGGTACAGTTTTCAAACTCAAAATAACGTAATAAAAAAAACATTTGTTCCCTCTATGTCATCCTAATCTGATCATTCTTCAAAAAAACTATAGCTATACACCCTGAGTGATCTCCACGCGCCCCGTGAGATCCTCCTAACATAGCTCCAGTCAAGCATTCCCATCTACATTCCAGTCCGTAGGGTACGAATCGGTAGGATCGTCCTGGCTCTCATCTGAGGGCAAAGCCCAGATTTCCACAATAGTTGTAAAGGGTCACCAACCGAAATTAACAATTACCACATAACATTTAAGTTTTTAAATGCACAAAATAACCTTTCAACTAAGCATGCACCTTAAAAGGGTTTTCCATATGCTAAAAGTTCATACAACACATGCCAAATAACAATGAAAACGAAGTAAAGTTCTCAATCCACCAACTAATACATAACTAACCAAGACATTGATAAATCAATGAGCAATCTGTTATCTAACTCAAAATAAGAATTCCTACTAAGCCAATCGATTTCCAAATCGATTTACTGAAGGAATTTAGTGAAATTTGAACTCTGGGCTCAATTCAATCGATTGGGAAATCGATTGAATGAATAACTGAGCCC
>NC_021162.2:25110890-25140219 GCF_000331145.2 Cicer arietinum | reverse complement strand
TATATATATATATATATATATATATATATATATTAATTATAACTTAACAAATATCTCAAAAATCTAGATATTTGTTAAATTACCATTTCACCCATAACGCATTAAATTCTCCGTAAAGGATTCACCGCACTTAATTTAATTTATTCATCGACGAGTAATTTTAATCGGCATCAAAATATCTTTTTGATCATATAAACTCCAAAATATTAATAACTTTGGCTAAAAAGCCTCCGAGCCAATATCCAAAATACACAAAAATACATAAAGTATACTTTAAAATTATGGGTCTTACAAAAATGATCCTCAAATCAAATATGAGAAGTTATAATTTAATATCAAATTTATTGTATTTGTCTATAAAAAAAGTTTATCCACAAAATAAGTTTGTCTATAAACAACAAATTTCTCATGATGATCAATATAATAAATATTTTTTCTTATAATATTAAGACCAACATGTGATGTATTACGTTTATGATATGTAAATATAATAAAAGAATCTATTTCAAAAAAAATATAGAATAAAAGAATCAATAACAACAACCATCAAACTTTATCATAATGAGTAGAGTAGGTTACAAGGATTAAAGGATATCATAACGTTAACAATTCATCAATTTCATTAACTTCTAGATCTTTCCTAATAGTCTCCTATAATTTTTCTAAGACTCCTTGTGTCTTTAGTGGTTGTAGTTTATTTGATATATTTTTATAAACTACAAAATGTATCAATAAGAATAATAACTATAATAATAATAATAATAATAATAATAATAATAATAATAATAATAATAATAATAATAATAACCACCACATAATATACCATTATAAAATTAAGAGTGTTTCTGATATGAACCTCTCAAAACTAATTCAAGTCAAACCCATAAAATTTTTAGTAAAAAAATAAATTTTATAGTAATAAAAAATAGAAAAATAAGATATTTTATTAAAGTTTATTAAAAATAACTTAAATCAATATTATAAGACCAAATCAAACAACCTTGAAATTAAATGTTAGTCAAAACTACTATGCATGCTACTAGCATTTTTTCACAATTTTGGTCAAGTTTAAAACTTGACTTACTAAGCATGAACTTTCAAGTGATTTTTTAGTGGCTACAAATATGATAATATTTATTCAAATATACTAAAAGATTTTATTATTTTTCAAAATTATTATTAATTAAACTAACACAAGTAAACATTTTACAACTTAATAATAGCTAGGATTTGAATTCATTATGTATTTCATATTTTAAAACACTAATATCTCTTGAAGGAAATCTTATTTTCACTACGCAATAACCTATATCATTAAATAAAAAAAATTTCACAGTAGGAATTTTGAATAAGTTCAAAAGGAGATTTAAAAAAATAAATAACTAATTTGTTTAAAGACTACTAATATTCACGTTTTTATATATGTATTTAAGAATTTTTCATAAATAAATAAATTTAATTTATATATATAATTAATATAAAATATTTTTATATTATTAATTAATTATAATCGTTAAATTGTTAAAAATATTTAATTTTTATTAAAATTATTTTTCAAATAATCTCCTCTATAAATCATTATGATACACCGACAAATGTAAGCCTTTAACTAACTATTAAACTCTAAATAAATATTTAATTCAATTATTAATTAAAAGCGCTACCCATCTTGGATCTCCATAAACTTCACAACACATATTTAAAGACCATGTGAGAGTCAACTCAAAAAAAGCCATGACATTGCCATCATTGTAATAGTGTATTATTTTAAGAATTTATCATAAATAAATAAATTTAATTTATATATATAATTAATATAAAATATTTTTATATTATTAATTAATTATAATCGTTAAATTGTTAAAAATATTTAATTTTTATTAAAATTATTTTTCAAATAATCTCCTCTATAAATCATTATGATACACCGACAAATGTAAGCCTTTAACTAACTATTAAACTCTAAATAAATATTTAATTCAATTATTAATTAAAAGCGCTACCCATCTTGGATCTCCATAAACTTCACAACACATATTTAAAGACCATGTGAGAGTCAACTCAAAAAAAGCCATGACATTGCCATCATTGTAATAGTGTATTATTCGAGGTATCCTTCTCTCATATTATTAATTGATATATTAATTAATTCAAAACATGGAAGCATTCATCACTTTCTTTCTTTCCATTCAACCTCTCTCATTCATCCTCTTCCTCTTTTTCTACATAACACTCATCAAGTTCCGACAAGTTAAAAAACTTATAGGAATCGGTCCAACAACCTATCCTTTCATAGGTTGTTTGATATCCTTCTACAAGAACCGTTTTCAGTTGCTAAATTGGTACACCGAGCTTCTAGCTCAATCACCAACGAACACCATATTGGTTCAACGGTTAGGCGCACGTAGAACAATCTTAACTGCAAATCAACAAAATGTCGAGTACATACTCAAGACAAATTTCAAAAACTTTCCAAAAGGGAAGCCATTCACCGATATACTCGGAGATTTTCTTGGAAAAGGTATATTCAACGTGGACGGCAATTTATGGATCAAACAGCGAAAACTCGCAAGTCATGAGTTTTCGCTAAGGTCCATGAACGAATTTATCATGCACACGTTGGAGGAAGAAGTCAATGCGAAATTATTACCATTATTGGATTCACTATCATTAGAGAAAAAAGTGGTTGACTTTCAAGAATTGTTAGGGAGATTCACGTTTAACGTTATTTGCAAATTCACGTTGGGGAAAAATAATGATGATAATTTTAGGTGTTGTTTGGATCCTTGTTTTCCCATTTCGCCGTTGGCGAGGGCTTTCGATGTAGCGGCGGCGATTTCGGCGAAGCGTGGTGCTGCACCTTTGTTTTTGGTTTGGAGAGTGAAGAAGTGGTTTAGAGTTGGATCGGAAAGGAAGCTTAGAGAGGCGGTTGAGGAGGTTAGGACACGTGTCATGGAGATTATTTTGGAGAGGAAGCAGAAGATGAATGTAATGGAAGAGAAGGGTGTTGGTGGTCAAGATCTCTTGTCACGTCTTGTTTGTGCAGGTGTGTGAAAATTTTGAGTACAAGCTAAACATTTTTGTTTTTAAATCTTTGTAAGGGATTAAAACGTACTGGAGTACAATATACCTATATAGCTCTAAATTGTTTATGAAAAAAACAGTCATTAAATATAAACCTTCATTATAAATTATTATATATACTTTTTTTTTAAATATACCACTAATTAATATTATTAAATGTTTTAAAAGATGAGAAGTTAGACTTGAACACATTAGTTTATTAAAGAGTATTTATAGGCTATTTTGAAAAAACAATCACTTATATATATAAGAAAGATAGATGTATTATATCTCTACAAACCAAAAAAAAAATAAGGGTTAGAAGTCGTGGCATATAGTTTTAAATTGCATTTCACAATTCTAATTATTATTGGAATATTGTGAAATTTAGATTGCACTCACCCATTTTACCCACATTTTTTGTTAATAGAAAAGTTCGCAATATAATCGAAACTTTGACTCAAACGCAATATCTCTACCCATATATATGTTTTGGTATTAGCATATCAAACTCAAAATGAGAAGCATATTTTCGTAGAAAGGTTCTAGTTATGATCGAGGTTGTAAAAATTAAGGAGTAAAGTCTCATGTAGCAAGGCCCCTTACCATATACCAAATATGTTTCTATAATTGATTTATTATGAATGACTTTTGAAAAAAAAAAAACATAAAAGAGTTCATATTATTATGTTATAAAATGATACTACATTCGTCTATGTAAGATTTTTTTTTTATCCTTTTTATAAAATATCTTTTAAATATTCAGATGTATTAATTATTTTTTTATTAATTTATCTTTAATTATGTTATAATTTTTTATAATTTGCAATAAATACTATGATAAAAATATAAATTAATGTTTTCTCCTAAATAATAACTTTTCACAATATTTGATTTGTCAACAAATTTAATATTACAATTAATTCTTTTAATTTATGCAATTTAATCAAATAAGTCTTGTATATAAGGAGTAAGGTAGTATACATTATTTTGCTATAAAATAATAATACATAATCTCTTTCAAAAACGTATAATTTTCCAATTTTAGAATAATTATACCTAATTAAAATTAATTGAAAATAACTTATATTAAAAACATATAATTTAAAAAATAACATAATGATATAAATTAGTGAGATATTTTTTCTTGCAGGTCACGAGGAAGAAGTAATAAGAGACATGGTGATAAGTTTCATTATGGCCGGGAGGGACACAACATCATCAGCAATGACATGGTTCTTTTGGTTATTATCGCATTATTCAGATATGGAACAAGAGATAGTGAAAGAGACAGAAAATAAATCAAGTGGGACATTAGATTATAAATCATTAAAAAACATGAATTTGTTAAAGGCATGTCTATGTGAATCAATGAGACTATATCCACCAGTAGCATGGGATTCAAAACATGCCACGTTTGATGATGTATTGCCAGATGGCACTTTGGTACAAAGTGGGGATAGAGTGACTTATTTTCCATATGGAATGGGGAGAATGGAAAATTTATGGGGGAAAGATTTATTTGAGTTTAGACCGGATCGTTGGTTTGTTAAGGATGAATTAGGAACAATATTGTTGAGTGAGGTTTGTCCTTTTAAGTTTCCTGTTTTTCAGGCTGGTCCTAGGGTGTGTCTTGGGAAAGAAATGGCTTTTATTCAAATGAAATATGTGGTGGCTTCAATTCTTAGAAGATTTAAGATTATTATAGTTGGTCCTGAGAAGCCTTTATTCGTGCCACTTCTTACGGCTCACATGGCTGGCGGCTTAAAAGTATTGGTTTCGAAAAGGTTGAAACTTTAACCGATTTTGATTTTTAATTTAATGAGAATTATTTTGATGCAAATCACACTATGGATCTAGACTGCAGTTAACACATTACGAATCTTGGTTGTTTTTCTGCAATTCAAAGGCTAGGAACACACGCGGCAAATTTCAAGCAATTTTGTATTAAATTTCGTCAATTTATTTCAGATCGAACGGTCCATAACAATTACTTCATCAATGCACTAACTATGTGGAGACTTTTTTTTTTATATTATTTTTTTTATTTTTTTAACCAAAATGCAAAGTCAAAAAAAAAAATTTCTTATTTTTTGTTCCGAATGGGATGTTATATATAAAGAAATTTTTTTATTCCTTAATAATAATATAAAAAAAAATTATTTCAGGATGTGACTATCTACTCTATATTTTTTTGTCATTTTATTAATTATGTTAATTATTATTTATTAAATTATAAAAAATTAAAATATTTAAAAATTCAAAATATTATTAATAAAATAAAATACATTAATAAATAATAATAATAGTAATAATAATAATAATAATTTTAATAATAACAATAATATGGTAAATTATAATAATAATAAAAACAACAAATTAAAAAAAATACATCGAAAGAAAATTTTATTATTATAATTTTTATTAATTTTAATTTATTAGATCCGAAAAAAAAAGAAGAGAAAATTATTATAATATAACACATCGTTTGTTTTGGCACATTTATTTAACAACAAATTTTTTTCTCCAGGTTAATGTGTTTTATTTTATTTTATTAATAGTATTTTGATTTTTAAATATTTTAATTATTTTTAATTTATTAAATAATCAATAACTCAATTATTAACAAAATAATATTAAGTGCTAATTTACCTGCAAAATAGGACTTAGTTGTCAAAATAATATAATATATTATTTAGTCCGACAAATCTATATGTTAACTTTGTTATTTTGTTTGATTTTATTATTAAAATTTTATATTTTTTAAAATATTATTATTATTATAATTTAATTATATTAACGATATTTTATTATTATTATTATTTAATTTTTTTGTTTGTTTATTAAATCGAAATAAAAATAGGAGAGAGTTGTTAAGAAAATAATTAATATCTTATCAGCAAAATAATAGAGACAGTTATTTATTTTGGTACATTTAGTCAACCGTAATTTAAATTAAAAAAAACTACTGACTAAATGGGCCAAAATCAAATGACATATCCCTAATATTTTAAGGATAAAATAACAACGTATCTTCTTAACAACTCTTTCTATTTTAATTCCAATTTAACAAATAAAAAAATTTAATATTTCTTTTGGTAAAAAAAAGTAAATACTATTAATAAAATAAAATAAAAATATTACATTGGAGAGAAAAAAAAAATACACTTAAACAGATGTGCCAAAACAAACTATGTGTTGTATTAACAATTTTTTTCTATTTTCTTTCCGATCTAATAAATAAAAATTAATGAAAATAATAATAATAAAATTTGAATTTAATGTATAAAATACGATTAAACAGATGTGCCAAAACAAACTATGTGTTGTATTAACAATTTTTTTCTATTTTCTTTCCGATCTAATAAATAAAAATTAATGAAAATAATAATAATAAAATTTGAATTTAATGTATTATTTTTCTTTTATTAATATAATTTATATTATTATTATTATTACTATTATTATTACTACTATTATTATTAAAATTATTATTATTATTATTATTATTATTATTATTATTATTATTATTATTTTAATGCATTTTATTTTATTAATAGTATTTTAAATTTTTAAATATTTTAATTATTTATAATTTATTAAATAATAATTAACATACTTATTAAAATGGCAAAAAGAAAAATGTAGCAATAGTCGCATCTTCAGAATGCGACTTTCTATTAAGGGATTAAATTTTTTTCTTCACATCATCACATTTCTAAATTTGCGGTCAGACTAAAAAATAGAACATTTCTGTATTTTGTTATTTGAACTATGACATTTTGATAAATAAATAAAAAAAGATATAAAAAAAAAGTCCTATGTGGAATCAAATTCCTCATAGTTAACAGATTTGAACCATGTTTATATGATATAAGTTAAATATAGTTGGATTTAGAAATTTCAATATGTCGAGATATAGTCATTTATTAATAATATTGATAATGATATTATTTTTGTTAAACTATAAATTAGATATTAAAGAAAATCATACTAATGTATATTCAAAAATGATCCCTTAATATTTATGATTATAAGTTCTTTTATGTAACTTTAAATTTTGAAAGTAGTAAGATTTTTCATTAACGATCTTGAGACTCTAATGCTAATATTTTTTGAAATATTTTTCTATTTCTAAAATGTAATGCTAATTAATTAATTACAGTACAAGACGAAAATAAGAATAAAATGAACAACTTACATGAATTATAATATAATATCTTCTTTTATAATAACTGATCTATTTTATAAGCATTTCAAATATATTAAAAAATAATATTTTTATTAAATTATTTTTATTAATTATTAATAAATAAAATATATTAATTTGAGAGCTAAAAGTTATATTAATTAGAAAATATATTTAAAAATCACTCTGAGAATGAATCACTCGTTACAAGTTGGGATGAGTATTATTTGTCTTTTAGTTAGACTATGTGGAAACAAAATAATATTAATATATAAAATAGGATAACACTATCCAAGTATCTCATTATTGGTCAAAGAGTATTTAAAGACGTGGGGTCAAGTGCCCCCAATATATATATATATATATTACACGGTATATCTTGTTAGATAATATTATTTTTATAGATTAATTATAATGATATTATAGACCTTTTATCCTCTAGTATATATAAATATTATAACACTAACATAATACATTTTTTAAAATTTAATTTAAAATATAAAAATGTAAATTTAATCAAATAGAAAATAATTAATAGAATTTTGATATTAAATTTAAAAAATATTAATAATTAATTTAAAAATGTTTAAGATTTTATATAAGTAGTTTTGTCTCTTTATATAATTTAATAAATTAATATTCATAATTATAAAAATATAAAAGTTAATTGAAATTTTAAAACAAATATGATTTGTTTACAAGGTATTCTTGAAATTTAAATATAATATATATCTAATCTTTATTTACATTCTAACAAATAAAATATAATTATTTAGTTACTCATGATTTTACTTTAAAATTTTAATTGTTTATTTAGTAGTGGCAATGAATAGTTTTAATATAAAATTATTTCATTACTTATTTATTTTTTTTGTTAATTGATAATATTTAAATTTAATTTAAAAAAAAACTAATATGTAATTGTTCACAAAGGTAATTTTGTTATTTAAATATTATATATATTATATTATATTATGATGAAATGTGTATCAAATACATCACAAAATAAAATGTTATTATGTGTGTATTAAACACAAGATATAATAATGTTTATCATGACACTATCTTATCATATACTATCCTATCGTTATCCAGATTTATATCATATATTATATTTTTCTATCATGTACATCAAAAGGATCCTAAATTTTGTTCATTTATTCATGAAACTCTAATTAATGATTTTTTTTTCCTTTCTCTTATTCCTCTTATAAATTTATGTTAAATTATTATTGTTAACAATTAGTCTCTAAATATAATAAAAGTCAATTTTTAATAATGAAACAATTATTATAACTAATTGATTGTGTAAAAAATATATAAACATAAATTATATCATTTTTTTATCCATCGATATTATGACATGGTGCAATTAAACCTTGTTAGATCGGTTCCTATGTACTTGTTAGATCGATTTATTGTCCAATCTAACATCAAACGTTGTAATAAATAGTTAATTATTAAATCAGCTAAAATGATATATGCAACAAGCCACATTCAAAAATGATTTATTAGATCGGTTGAATTTGAACCAATATAATAAGTCAAATTCAAATATGATTTATTAGATCGATGAAATTTGAACCAATATAACAAGTCAAATTCAAAATTAATTTATTAGATCGATTAAATTTGAACCAATATAACAAGTCAAATTCAAAATTGATTATTTACATCGGTTAAATTTGAACCAATATAATAAGTCATATTCAAAATTGTTTATTTTATCGATAAGCCAATTGATTTAAATAATTAACTTTTTAATTTTTTTTCTTCATAACTTTCACCTTTTACATATGCGTCACCATAATTTCATATATTATCCTATTAACTAGAATTTCTCATTCAACCATAAAACACAAAACTTTATACGAAGGTTTACATTTAAAAATAAATGACAATGAGTCATAACTTTTTTACAAAATAAAAGTTATCAAATTTAGAGTTACATAATGTTCACTACTTGTTAAAAAAAATTATCTTCTATAAACAATCTAAAGATACTAAAATGATACAAGTGCTTCAAACATTTTCTATTAGTTCAAAACGTTGTCAGACATTCATCATTTCTTCATCTTCGAATGGTTTTGAGTCTCCAAATATCTGAATTATAAACACTAAAATAACAAGATTATCTAAATCATGTGACCATAAAAATAATAAGAAGCTAAGTAATACTAACTTTGAAAAAATCTATCACATGCCCGCATTCATGAATCAACAAGACCATTAGATACAATGTTCAACATATGTATCATAATGTAGTAACCACACTCATAACCTTTAGGCAACAAAAGTGAATATAACCGATACATTTAGGATATTTTTCCGAGATACCCCAAGAGGAATGTACATATACCTGAATTTCTAACCATTCAAATTTAAGTTATTATTTCTGGAAAAAACTAAATGGAAAATCAAGGTAAAAAGAATTGATTGTACCTCACAAGCCACTTGTTAAAAGAAAGCATGCCAATTTTTCGAAAAGCCTTCCAAGTTGTGTCAATTTATTAAT
Organism: Cicer arietinum; assembly: GCF_000331145.2. Lineage (NCBI taxonomy): Eukaryota > Viridiplantae > Streptophyta > Magnoliopsida > Fabales > Fabaceae > Cicer > Cicer arietinum. The sequence goes on along the minus strand of NC_021162.2, from coordinate 25,130,452 downwards.
GCATTTTGGCATATGTTACAGAGTCTCAATTCCATTCACATGCAAAACAATTTCAATGTAATGATTTTCTTCACAAATATACGTGGATATTTATGCTTAGATGCTTAAAGACCAAGTAACATACCTGTAACACCCCGTTTTTCAAAGCGAGGGTATATTTTTTTTTTTAAAAGTAATTAAACTAAAACAGAGAAATAGATAAAGAAATGCCTTTGGATAAATAACTGAGTCATTAAAATTTACAAGCAGCGGAAAAGTTTCTCCAATTATCAATCCAAAACATTTACACAACCATAAATGGTACATGGAACCCATTCACATAAGAAGTCGAACTGACAATAAAAGTATAAATACAGTTTTCCCAAACTAAAAATACTCCAATCCAAAAAGAAGGACACCTAGTCCCTATACATCATCCTAATCTGATCATCCTACCAAAAAGCTATACACCCTGAGTATCTCCACGCGCCCCGTGAGATCCTCCTAACGTGACTGCAGTCGAACGTTCCCATCTCCATTCCCGTCCGTAGGGTACGAACTGGTATGACCGTCCTGACTCTCATCTGAGGGCAAGACCCAGATTTCCACAATAATTGTAAAGGGTCACCAACCAGAAAATAACAGTTAATACATAGCAATTAAGCTTTTAAATGCTCAAAATAACTTTTCAACTAAGCATGCACCTTAACAGGATTTCCAATATGCTAAAAGTTCATACAATACTTTGCCAATTAAAATGAAAGTAAAATGAGGTTCTCAATCTCCTAATTAATACATAACAAGTCAAGACATGGATAAGTTAATGAGTGATCAATCATCTACCTCAAACTGAGGATTTTCACTGAGCCAATCGACTGGGAAATCGATTGGGGTGAAGGTTTTTAATGAAAACAGAATCCTGGGCTGAATCAATCGATTTGGCAATCGATTGAGTGGGTACTGAGCCCCCAGGTTTTAAGCCAATCGATTTCCAAATCGATTTGGTTGAATATGGATGAGTCCCTGACTTAGGCCCAATCGATTGGGCAATCGATTTCGTAAAGGATTTTCGAAAACTGATTACAAAATCGATTGGCTAATCGATTTTGTTCATTTGGCCAAGTCCCTGACTTCCATCCAATCGATTGGGAAATCGATTTCCCTGATCATTTTTCCAAAAATTCATGAATTAACCTAAGTCATTCCTATTCCAAAAATTCATAAAATTAACCCAAGTCATTCCTAATCAAGTTCACAACCTAACACTTAGCAATTCCTACGCGATTACCACGGCAATTGGGATCTCGATAACCATCTTACTTACACACAATAATCAACACATAACACTTAGCACTTTCAACGCAATTATCACAACAACTCAAATTCAAATCACTCGATCATTAACTTAAATCAAACACGACTCGCGTGCCAAGCACCCTAATGCAATGCGTATATGCCAAAATGCATGGACTCGGAATTCCAAACCAAAACCCTCCTCGAAGGGCCGTAAATCATAATTGTACCGCCTATCGCAGGCCAAAGTACCAATTACCGAGGTGCCACCTATCACGGGTCAACACGATTTACTAAAATGCGTAAATCATAAACGTACCACCTATCACGGGTCAGTACAGTTTACCGAGGTGTCACCTATCACGGGTCAACACGATTTACTAAAAGAAAAAGCGGGAATCGTAAACGTACCGCCTATCACAGACCAGTACTGTTTACCTAGGTGCCACCTATCACGGGTCAGCACAATTCACCAAAAACGTAAATCGTAAACGTACCACCTATCACGGGTCAGTACAGTTACCATGGTGTCACCTATCACGGGTCAACACGAATTACTAAATAGTAAATCGTAAACGTACAACCTATCACGGGTCAGTACAGTTTACCAAGGTGTCACCTATCACGGGTCAACACGAATTACTAAATAGTAAATCGTAAACGTACAACCTATCACGGGTCAGTACAGTTTACCAAGGTGTCACCTATCACGGGTCAACACGAATTACTAAATAGTAAATCGTAAACGTACAACCTATCACGGGTCAGTACAGTTTACCAAGGTGTCACCTATCACGGGTCAACACGAATTACTAAATAGTAAATCGTAAACGTACAACCTATCACGGGTCAGTACAGTTTACCAAGGTGTCACCTATCACGGGTCAACACGAATTACTAAATAGTAAATCGTAAACGTACAACCTATCACGGGTCAATACAGTTTACCAAGGTGTCACCTATCACGGGTCAACACGAATTACTAAATAGTAAATCGTAAACGTACAACCTATCACGGGTCAATACAGTTTACCAAGGTGTCACCTATCACGGGTCGACACAATTTACCAAATGAAATGCATGAGCATACACAGACTCCATTCACAACAATCGTTAAGCAAATGCAGATATTAAAAGATTCCCCATTTTTAATACCCATTTAACTTAAACGACCTTCAAACAACATTAATTAAATAAGTCATTAAGAGATTCCCCGTTCTTAATACCGATTTAACTTAATGATTTTCAAAACAAAACGTTAAGCAAACAGTCATATTAAGAGATTCCCCATTCTTAATATACTTTTGACTTAAACGATTTTCTCGCAAAACATTCAGTAAACGAGTCATTAAGAGATTCCCCATTCTTAATACTCATTTACCGAAACGATTTTCAAAAACGATAGTTAAGTAACCGAGACATTAAGAGATTCCCCATTCTCAACGCCCAGTTAACTTAAACATTTTCCTCAAATACACATTAAGTAAACCGAGGTATTAAAAGATTCCCCATTTTTAATACTCGTTTAACTCTAATGGTTTTCAAATTCCACAGAAACAAATTCAAACATACTTTCACATTCAAACCATAATTCACAACAACCACACCAATTAACAAACATCAAGTACGAACACACCAAATACAACGAACACAAATCACGCAACATAACACCCAGATACAGAGAAATTTGGCCGCGGGAGAGGAAGAAGACGATGGAATTTTCAATTTTCCTTCCTTTCTTTTTCTTTCCTTTCTTTTTCCTTTCTTCCTTTTTCCTTCCTTCCTTTTATACTATTTTCTTTTCCTTTTCCTTCCTTCTAGTTTTCCTTTCTTTTTCCCTCCAACCAACCATATATAGATATAAAAATATAACTTAACAAATATCTCAAAATCTAGATATTTGTTAAATTACCGTTTCACCCGAAACACATCAAATTCTCCGTAAAGGATTCATCGCAGTTAAATTCAATTTATTTATCGACGAGAAATTCTAATTGGCATCAAAATATCTTTTTGATTATAAAACTCCAAAATATTATTAACTTTGGCTTAAAAGCCTCCGAGCCAAAATCCAAAATACACCAAAAATACATAAATGGTACTTTAAAAATTATGGGTCTTACAATACCAGTGACCAGAACCTGAAAAAGCGCCAGATCAGTAAAAAAAATTAGCCTCATGAAGTTTAAAACCTAAAACGAATACATAATAAAAAATGAAAAAAAATACTATGCTAACCTAAATTGGAAGTATAATTACCAAAATATAACAACCACTGCCACAAAGTCTTAGTATCTCACTAGGTGAGTTTAGCTACATGTATTGTTGAAGTCATTAGCCTCAGCTCAAAAGATGAGGGTGCCCAAACATGTATATACATTTAACAGATGGGAATAATAAAAGACAGTACACAAATTAAGCAGGAGATACCATATAAGAATACCCAACAGAAATAATAACTATATAAACAAATTATGGGAGAAAATGTGAAACAAGAAATATACCATGAGGCATTTGAAGGAACGTTTGATGATAATAACATAAAAAATAAATGCATAAGTCACCAAAAAAAACATCTATTTCTTCTTCTAGGGTGCACTCTTGTCATTATAGTTGTCCTATTTCATAACAGAATTACTCATATTTAACTTGGCGTTATTAACTTATAAACCAATGTACTCTAATTAACACCTCAATTCCAGCTATTTTTGCAAATGAATTCAAGTTTATACATGAAACTTAAAAATAAAGCTTAACAAAGCAATGATATGAAGAATGAAAGTTATTTAATTAATTTTGAAAATAAAGCTTAACAAAGCACTAGTTGTAACAAATCACTGATATAGGTCTCTCATTTAATTAATTTTGTTAGATGAAGGGACTCTCACTCACCCATCATAGCAAGCTCTCACAAGAGATAAGACCCTCCACAATATTCACCCACCCTATCATAAGTGTTTCACCATCATTATCTTAATTAAATTCAATACTAATAATAACGCACAATAAACCACCGATTTACCTTATCATTCTTTTACTTATACTTTAATAAATTGTTGAAAGGTTGACAAATCAATTTTTTTTTAATTATAAAATAAAGACTAATATCTATACCTACAATTAATAAACGTAGTAGCCTTTTTTTTGTTATAGTCTGTTTTACTATCAAAATCACTTTTACTTTTTCATTGTTATTCTTTATTGCCCAACACCAAATACTATCTGAATGATAGTGTCTTTTTCTTTTATTTCCTCACAGTTTGTAGAAGTGAAAAATGATTGTAATTACATAAAGAACGTCAATCGTATTAACATGAGTAAGTTCGATTTTTATAATTATTATACCCATATAGCCTATTTCACTATCAAAATACCTTTTACTATTTCATTGTTATTACTTTATTGACTACACCAAACACTAATTGCGTCATTTTCTTTTATTTCCTCACAATTTAAAGAAATGGAGAATAATTGTAACAACATAAGAACTAAAGTTGCATTTACATTAACATGTATATGTTTAACAGCTGTAAAACATTGTATATGTTTAACAACATAAGAACTTCAAGATAAACATTGTCACCATATCAATTACAAAATAGAAATTGGCAAATCAATTAATAGTGACAAATAATTCTAAGACATCTAAAATTATACCAACCAGTTTTATCTAAGAGTAAATCACAAAATTGATCTAAATAAAACTAATAAAACTAACTATCAAAACACCAAACATAATAGCAGAGCATTCAAGAGAGCATTTTATATGATATTAAAAGTTATCATTCTCATTTTCAACTTTCGTTTTATTTATTATAATTCTTTTTTAATAAAAAAATAAAGTCAGGTCATAACAATTGTTTTTTGCATCTGTTGGTCAACCTGAATTGAGAAAAGTAAATGAATAAAATCATAATAATAAAAGGAAGTAATTGCAGTATCCATAGACTCAAAGGTATGATAAACACTCATATTTGTAGATTGGCAAGTTTATCTTAATGAGCATAGGGATAAGGGTTAAGTAATACGATTATACATTTCGAATTTCAAAACCACTGAAGGTAAAAGAATGGGAAGAAAAAAAAAAGAGATAAAAAAATAATAGACTAATATTGCAACTGATTGTTACACTCTTATACCCTAAAGATACTATGCTTATACCCATTGATGATTGACCAAAGAGTCAAGAGTTCAATGTTCTATTCACTGCTAACTTCCAAGGAATATCACACAAGGAATTTGATCCAGACCTTTGCTAACTTCCAAGGAATTTGAATTGTTATTGAAAAGATATGTGAATCATTTATCAATGAGGCTATATCAGTTCTTTTTATATGCTGCACCTGAGGCTATATCAATTGTTTTGGCCGATAACAGTTGTAATTAGGTATACAAATTTTCCAACTGTCCTTCATGACAATGTCTATGTTTCAGTTTGTTTTTTCCATGCTCTAGATTTTAGTGGACCATTAATCAGACAATGAACTATGGTTTAAGGGGCATATCCATTTAAAAAAATTAGCACATTTAATATAAAGTATCATATATATAGAAAGAAAAGGAAAGGAAGGAAAAAGGAAAGCAATAGAAAGGAAGGAAAAAGGAAAAAAGGAAAACAGAAAGAAAAACATTTCCTTCGCTCTTCTTCCTCCTCCCTGCCTTCGCGAACCCATTTTCGTCCCCAACTTTTCTTTGCTTTCGTTGCTTTCTTTTGCTTCAAGAAAAGGAACCTAAGGATTTCTCAACTTCATTCTTTCTCTTTGATTCGAAAACGAAGAAAAAAGGTGTTAGAGATTTTCAAACCGTCAAACACAAACCTCCACTTTTCTTCTAGATCTAAGCTTCGTTTCGAGAAGAGATAGAAGGGAAAGTTGTTCACCTCCACGCTACGATGTCAGTGAACTAACTTTGGAAGCGACGTTGCGAGCGGAGATTTTACCAGAATTAATTACGGTGCCGTAATCACGTGTTAGATCTATCATTAAGGTAAGGGCTCCTTCCAAAATTTTTGTTTTCATTTAGGGACTTATCTGTGGTTGTTTGGAAAAGAAATTTGTTAGGGTTGAAGTGTTGGTTTGGGGAAAATGAATTTAATCCTTTTATGGGTGAAATTTTAGAGTTGGATTTTTGGTGATATTGATGAGTGTTTCGTGGAAAGTGAATTTAACTCATTTATGTGTGGTTTTGAGGAAATGAAATTTGATGTGTTTGAGTGGTGGGTTATGATAATTTTGTGGTTGTCGTGTTTGACGTGTTCATAATTAATATTTATAAATTTTGAGATGTGTTTGTGTGGATTTTGTGGAAAAATGAATTGATGTGATTTGGTGTGAATTATGGATTGAATTTGAGAATATGTCTGAGTATGTTCTGTGTGGACTGTGAAAACCATTAGAGTTAAACGAGTATTAAAAATGGGGAATCTTTTAATATATGTGTTTACTTAATGTTTGTCGTCAAAATTGTTAGAGTTAAATGAGTATTAAAAATGGGGAATCGTTTAATATCTTTGTTTACTTAATGATTATGGTGAAAAGAATTAGAGTATGCTCATGCATTTCATAGTACATGGTGACCGCGATGGGGCCATTGTGATAGTGGTGATCGTGATGGGCCACGAGATGATTCCATGTGATTTGTTGGTTCATCTTATCCTTACAGGGATTATCGCACCGTGCTGATCTGTGAGAGATTGCACTCTAGAATGTGCTGATCTGTGAGCGATTGCACTCTAGAAAATCGTGCTGGTCTGTGAGAGGCTGCACGCTAGTAAATTGTGTTGGTTTGTGAGCGATGGGGCCATTGTGATAGTGGTGACCATGATGGGCACATGATGATGCCATGTGAATTGTTGGTTCATCTTATCCTTGCATGGATTGTCGTGTCGTGTTGGTCTGTGAGAAATTACACTCTAGAATGTGCTGATCTGTGAGCGATTGCACTCTAGAAAATCGTGCTGGTCTGTGAGAGGCTGCACGCTAGTAAATTGTGTTGGTTTGTGAGCGACTGCACTCTTGTATGTCGTGCTGGTCTGTGAGAGACTGCACGCTAGTAAATCGTGTTGATCCGTGAGAGATTGCACCTTGGAAATTAGTACTGGGCTGTGAGAGGCTGTACAATTATGATTTGTGCCCTTCGAGGAGGGTTTTGGTTTGAAATTCTGGAATCATGCATTTTGGCATATACGCATTGCATTAGAGTCTTTGGCATGCGAGTTATGTTTTGCTCATGCATTTCATAGTACATGGTGACCGCGATGGGGCCGTGGTGATAGTGGTAACCATGATGGGCCACAGGATGATGCCATGTGAATTGTTGGTTCATCTTATCCTTGAGGGGATTGTCGCGTCGTGCTGATCTGTGAGAGATTGAACTCTAGAATGTGCTGATCTATGAGCGATTGCACTCTAGAAAATTATGGTGGTCTATGAGAGGCTGCACGGTAGTAAATTGTGTTGGTCTGTGAGCGACTGCACTCTTGTATGTCATGCTAGTCTGTGAGAGACTGCACGCTAGTAAATCATGTTGATCCGTGAGAGATTGCACATGGGTAATTAGTACTAATCTGTGAGAGGCTGTACAATTATGATTTGCGCCCTTCGAGGAGGGTTTTGATTTGGAATTCTGGAATCATGCATTTTGGCATATACGCATTGCATTAGAGTGTTTGGCATGCGAGTTATGTTTGTTATACTATGATGATTGTATATACATATTCGGTTGTTGTTGTGATTTGTCGTAATTGCTTTGAGGTGTGAAGTTGGGGTTATTAAGTTTGGATGTAATTATGTGTTCATAATTGATTTAATGAATATTCGAAGTGTTGATTGATCCAGAGCTATTTTAGAACTGAAAAATTTGCATTTTCTTTGTTGTATTCAGCTACGACAATGCAATTTGTCAAAACTTTATTTTTCAACATTGTGTATGCATTTTTGGAATTCTGTGTAAGTGTGATTGATTGCAAAATCATTTTGAAACTTATGTTGTCGTGGTGATTGTGTTATAATTGCCAAGTGTGGATGTTTTGGAATTGTGTGTAAGGGTGATTGATTGCAAAACTATTTTGAAACTCAAGAAGTCGTGGTGATTGCGCTATAATTGCTAAGTGTGATTGTTTGGTTTTGTGTGTAAGTGTTGATTGGTTTCGAAACCCTTTAAAAAGCTGAATTTTGCTGTTTTTCTGCTGCTGCCTGATGTGTATTCGAATACAGACTGTTGTATTCGAATACAGACATGCTGTTTTTGCTGCTGAATGTTGAAACAACCTTGTATTCGAATACAAAGATGTTGTATTCGAATACAACAGTGTTGTTTTGTTAAAAACTTCATTTTTCAACCTTGTTTATGAATGTTTGGCATATGGAAACCCTTTTAAGGTGCATGCTAAGTTGAAAGATTATTTTGTGCATTTAAAAACTTAAATGTTATGTGTTAATTGTTAATTTCGGTTGGTGACTCTTTACAACTATTGTGGAAATCTGTGACTTGCCCTCAGATGAGAACCAGGACCATCCTACCAGTTAGTACCCTATAGATGGGAAGGTAGTTGGACACACCTGACTGGAGCTGTGTCAGGAGGATCTTGCGGGACACGTGAAGATCATGCGGGATGTATAGTTTTTGGTAGAATGATCAGATTAGGTTGACGTATAGGGACTAGACGTCTTTCTTTTTGGGTTGTGTTTATTTTAATTTGGAAGATTGTACCTATACTAATATTGTCAGTTTGACATTTTATTATGATGGGGTCCATGTACCACTTTTCGATGTGTAAATACTTTGGATTCGTATTTCAAAAACTATTCCGCTGCTTGTGAATTCTGTTGACTTATTTGTCGTTGTGTTACGACTTAAATATTTATCCAAAAGTATTTCCTTATTCATTTCTTTGTTATTATGAATTTGTTTTGAAAAAAAAAATAATACACTCGCGCTGTTAAAAATCGGGGTGTTACAATTGGCCTCTAATTTTTTGAAGATGTTATTATGGGTTCAAAAAATAATTTAATAATTTATCTCTTTCCATTTCATTAATAAATATTTTGTACTCATAAAAAGTTATTAAATAATTTACAAGCCAATGTGATCGGACTCCATTTTATACTTTTTATTTTCCTTTTCTTATTTTATCTCGGGGAGGAAACCAAATGCGAAAGGGAAATGAGTTGGTGCGTAATCTTGAAAGTTTGTGAGAGCTTTCTGTTTCTTTTGTTAATGATGATAATGATTAGTTGCAAACATTTTCTAGGATGGAAGATTTGCTTTGCCCACATGGTTATCAGCCAAACCTTCTTCATTTTTTTTGGACAAAAGCCAACCCTTTATCACTATTGTACGTACATGTTCATTATCATCGGTGAGAAATTAATTCCTCCAAAACGTGTTTTGTTGTTATTATGCGACTTAATTCATTTCATAATGATTATCAGTTCGTTTCAGTACAGGACAATGCAAATTATTATTTTAGTCCGGTTGTCTACCAGTACATATTACAGTTGAATATTTTTTCATATTTTTTCTATGCATGATTTAAGGTTATTTTTTTTTTGTTTGAAATCACGTTTCTGATTTATTTTTACCTCTTTTTATTTAAATAAATAATTTATATATATTTAATTTTTTCTTCTTGCTTTGTTGGTGATTTCGTCGTCTGAGTGCGACGTTATTTTTGTTTGCAATCTTAATGTGTTGTTTTGGTTTTCTATCTTGTTGCAACGTTTTAGTTTGTTTCAAGTTTATAGTTTGTATGTTAGTTGAAATGTTTGAGAATGATTTGTTTAGTCAATGCTTTATAGTGAGTAAGAGACTTATGAAGGGCTATCACTAAATTCAGCATTCTATGAGTCTTATATATGTGATTTGTCAACATATGGTTGAATTGGTTGTGTTAGAGACTGCATATAGTCGATATAAATGAACACCAATAATTTTCTTTTGTAGATGGATGAAATTAAATATTATGGATCTTGCGTTATTGTTAACCATTCTCCACATGTGAAAGAAATTTATTTGGTTGTTAGAATTCAGGTTTTAGTTTGATAAATTTTAATTCACTTTTGAAATATTTATGTGTATAGTTACAATATTTTTTACTTTTTTGTTGATCTCAAAATATCAATGAAGAATGTTTCAATCCATGATCAATTTTATTGTACTATTTACATTTTATTTTCTTAATTTGGTAATTTTTCATTACCTTCTAAAATTTATTTTATGTCAATGACAAAGAGAGAGATTCATTTGTAACAACAATTTATCACATAATAAATTATCTTTTCAATTTTTCATATAATACACTACAAGAAAACACTCATTTTGTGGGCAGCTTTACAAATAATTTGTGCCCGAAAAAAACCCTCACAAATTACTGACCGAAAAAACCCTCACAAATACTAAAATTCAAATTGTTCGTTATTTGTGGCTGAAAAATCCCTCACAAAGGACTATAATTTGAGCTGGATTTTGTGGCGGCCTAAGCCCTCACAAAATCACAAATTGTGATTTTGTGAGGGCTTAGGCTGCCATAAAATCCAACTGAAATTATAGTCATTTGTGAGGGTTTTTTCGGCCGCAAAATCACCTCTTTATGAGGGTAAAGGCCGCCACAAAGGCAAGCCGTTTGTGACCGCCAAGGCCGCCACAAAATCAGTGGACCGTTGTCCGTTGTGGCTGCAAAGGCCGCCACAAATGCCCAATGGACCGTTGGCAGTTGTGGCTGCTTAGGCCGCCACAAATTCATTCTTTTCTGACCGCAAAAGCCGCCACAAATTCATTCTTTTCTGATTGGTTTGGCCGCTACATAGGATCAAGATTTTTCTATAAATATCACTCCTCCTATCATTTTTCATTTCTACCTTCTCTCTAAACTTTCTTTCTAAATTTTCTCTCCACCTTCTCTCTACAAATATTATTTCTCCAAAGTTTTTCTCTACCTTGTGTCTTGAATTTTGGTAAATTTTTATTTTATATTTTGTTTTTTATGAATATTTTTGATTTGAAGTTATTTGGTGAATGAATATTATTTAATTTTTATTTTGACAGTGGTGTCATTGTGTTTACTTCGAAGAGTTCTCTATTGTGTGAAAGCTTCAAGTCAGATACTACTCGACATCAAGTTAGTATTTAATACATTTTAAATATAGATTATTAAAATATGTGATATTATAAATATAAGATTTTTTTATATTATTTTTAAAATATATAAAAAACTCGTCATTCAAAATGTTAGTAGATTTGTTTAAAAATAAAAATAAAAATTATTAGTTCTTTTCAATTGTATTATTTAATTAAAACATTGTAGTTATTATAATGAAAAATGTTTGATTTAGATTTTCAAAGTAGTCGTTAACCAATAATCTTAGGGTACTAGTTAGCAAAACTCTAGTTAATACTATTTATATCATTATCAATATTTACATTATGATATGATAAATAAATCAATATTTAACAAGAATAATTTAGTAAATAAATTTTATTTTCTATTTTTCATTTAGAGACTTAATATGAATAAAATGTTCAAACAAATCACTTTTAGTATCGTTTTTTATATAGAAAATAATTAGTATCTTTAACTAAAAACATTTAAAAACTACTCCGTTCTTCTGTTTCTTGTTAATTTTCGCATCTAGATCCAGGATGTTGATTTTAGGCACTACGCCAAAAATGACATTTTATAGTGCGCCTTTTATAGCGCTTATTAAATACAAGCGCTGCTGTAAATATATTTTAAAAATAATGGAGGATATAACATCGCTTTTTTGACAAGCGCTGGGAAAAAAGCGCTGTTGTAGGGTCATATAGCGCTTGCATATAATGTTTACAAGGCTTTTACAGCGCTTGTTCATAAGCGCTGTAAAATGATGCGCCCTCACATAACGTTTTACAACGCTTTTGGAGCGCTTTAAAAACAAGTGATGTAAAATATAGCACTCCCACCTGATGTTACATAGCTTTTACAACGCTTTTTGGACAAGCGCTGTAAAAGACTTGCGCTTTCAAATAATTAAATGACCTATTAGAGCGCTTTTTTTACAAGCGCTATAGAAGACATGCGCTTTCAAATAATTAAATGACCTATTAGAGCGCTTTTGTTACAAGAGCTGTAAAAGCCTTATAAAAATCATTTACTTTAAATGAATAAAAACAAATTTAAAACAAATTTACGAACCCTCATCTCCTATACTCTGGGAACCCTCTTCTCCTCTATGTACTGTGCGGCCATCTACTACTCCTCTTTTATAAAAAATTGGATACGTTGTCTCAGGTATTGTATTTATTAATTTGTTGTTGTCACGAAAACTAATAAATTTTTACCTAATAAATCATATAAAATCTTTTATTTTTTTGAAATTTGTTGATATGTTCTGTTTTGAAATCTTTTCTGTTTTGAAATTGTTACATAATGGTTGATGTTATCAATAGCTTACTATTTTTGTAACTGCATTTATATAGGTCATATAATATGGACCGAAAATGGATGTCTGCCAATCAATTGTCAAAAGAGTATGAAAATGGAGTGAAGGAGTTTGTTGAGTTTGCAGTGAAGAATGCAAAAGATCTAAATAGAGTCGTTTGTCCTTGTTTAAAATGTTGTTTTAGAAAACGCATTAGAGAAGATGAATTGGAAGGACATTTAGTATGGAATGTAATTGATCAAAGCTATACATGTTGGATAAGACATGGTGAGAAAAAAAAACTGAAACATTAATTTTGAGAATGGTTCGCCATATGCTTCAACTAACTTCGATACAGATACATATGAGCCGAACCGAGTTGAGGAGATTGCAAAAGTAGTTGAAGAAGATCTTCGGTATTGTCCTAAAATGTTTGAGAGTTTGTTGAGTGATGCAGAGAAACCATTATATAATGGTTGTACTAAATTCACAAGACTGTCGGTGATATTAAAGTTGTACAACTTAAAAGCGAGTAATGGATGGTCTGATAAAAGCATCACAAAATTATTAACACTCTTAAAAGATATGTTGCCAGATGATAATGAACTTACCAGTCGAACCTTCGAGGCTAAAAGGATTTTGTGCTTTATTTGCATGAGTTACGAAAGGATTCATGCGTGTCCTAAAAATTGCATTTTATTTCGAAACGAATAAGAATTACTAAAGGCGTGTCCGAAATGCAATGTCTCTCGATATAAGAAGAAATAATCTACTCCAACAAAAGTCGTGCGGTATTTTCCTATAATACCAAGATTTAGGCGCACGCATCGTAGTGAAGAAGATTCAAAACACTTGACATGGCATGCAGATGAAAGAATTAGAGATGGAAAGTTTCGACACCCTGCAGATTCCCCACAATGGGCAAAAATTGATCACGAGTATCCTGAATTTGGGATAGAGTCAAGAAATCTAAGACTTGCACTTTCTACTGATGGAATGAATCCACATGGTCTTCAAAGCATCTCACATAGCACGTGGCCTGTGATTTTGGTAATATATAACCTACCTCCATGGTTATGTATGAAGCGTAAGTTTATGATGTTGTCTCTGTTAATTTCTGGACCCAAACAACCGGGGAATGATATCGACGTATACTTGACTCCTCTAATCGAAGATTTAAAAAGTATGTGGGAGACAGGTGTGGAAGTTTATGATGGGTATAAGAAAGAATGTTTCAATACAAAAGTCGTGCGGTATTTTCCTATAATACCAAGATTTAGGCGCACGCATCGTAGTGAAGAAGATTCAAAACACTTGACATGGCATGCAGATGAAAGAATTAGAGATGGAAAGTTTCGACACCCTGCAGATTCCCCACAATGGGCAAAAATTGATCACGAGTATCCTGAATTTGGGATGGAGTCAAGAAATCTAAGACTTGCACTTTCTATTGATGGAATAAATCCACATGGTCTTCAAAGCATCTCACACAACACGTGGTCTGTGATTTTGTGGATTTATAACTGACCTCCATGGTTATGTATGAAGCGTAGGTTTATGATGCTGTCTCTATTAATTTCTGGACCCAAACAACTAGGGAATGATATCGACGTATACTTGACTCCTTTAATTGAAGATTTAAAAATTATGTGGGAGACAGGTGTGGAAGTTTATGATGGGTATAAGAAAAAATGTTTCAATTTGAGGGCTATGTTGTTCGGCACAATTAATTATTTTCCAACATATGGTAATTTATCAGGATATAGCATTAAAGGCCAATGTGCATGTCCTATATGTGAAGAGAGTACAAATTGGATGGGATTGAAACATTGTAAGAAGAACGTATTTCTTGGACATCGTAGATTTTTACCTTATAGTCATCAGTATCGTGGGTGGAGAAATGCATTCAATGAAAAATCAGAGGAAGGTAAAGCTCCTTTAGCATCGACTTGATATCAAATACTTGAACAAGTACAAGGTTTGACCAATAAATTTGGCAAACCTTTTGCGGGAGAGCTGGTCAAAATTGGATGGAAGAAAAAGTCAATTTTCTTTGAATTGCCATATTGGAATTCATTGTATATAAGACATTTTCTCGATGTGATGCATATTGAAAAAAATGTATTTGATAATTTTATTGGTACATTACTCAATGTTCCAGGAAAGTCTAAAGATGGTATCAATGCAAGATTGGACTTCGTCGGTATGAGAATAAGAAATGAATTGGGTCATGCAAAGAAAGGAAACCGCACATATCTACCTCCAGCCGCTCATACTCTATCTAGAAAGGAAAAAATTGTTTTATGTAAATTTCTACACGAAGTTAAAGTTTCAGAAGGATACTCTTCAAACATTAAAAATTTGGTTTGTATGAAAGACCTCAAGTTAAAAGGTTTAAAGACCCATGATTGTCATATTCTAATGGAGCATTTATTACCAATAGGTATACATTCCATTTTACCTGAAAAAGTTCGACGAGCCTTAACTAGATTATGTTTCTTCTTCATGGAAATTTGTAGCAAAGTGATCGATCCTCAGAAATTACCGACATTGCAGAGGGAAATTGTTGTTACTTTGTGTGAGCTTGAAATGTATTTCCCACCATCGTTTTTTGATATAATGGTTCACCTTACTGTTCATCTGGTTAAGGAGACACAACTTTGTGGGCCAACTTATATGAGATGGATGTATCCGATAGAGCGATATATGCAAATATTAAAAGGGTACGTAAAAAGTAGAAGTCGACCAGAAGGTTGTACTGCTGAACAGTACATTGTTGAAGAAGCTGCTGAATTTTGTACTGAATATTTGTCCAATGTTGAATCCATAGGGCTTCCCATGTCTCGTCATTCGGGAAGAATATCAGGAGAATGGATAATTGGAAGGAGACTAATGACTATATCAAGGACATAATGGGAGCAGACACAATTGTATGTTCTGCACAATGATGATGAGGTTCAACCGCATGTTACAATACACATGGATCAGTTATCTCGTTTGAACATGAATAAGAATCAAAATTGGATAACTCGAGAGCACAATCGAAGTTTTATAACATGGTTAAATAATCACATAAAGTCAAAGTTTGATATAGACCCCAAATCAATTTCACAGAGATTGAGGTGGCTAGCTAATGGTTTGAGTTTACATGTCTTTTCTTACACTGGTTATGTAACTAACGGCTATACATTTTATACCAAAGAACAAGATGATCAGACCACTATGCAAAATAGCGGAGTCACTCTCTAAGCTGAAGCGATGCATGTCTCAATTGCAAAAGACAAAAACCCAATATATGCAAATCTATCATATTTTGGGGTTATCGAGCGCATATGGGAGTTAGACTACACAATGTTTCGTGTTTCCATATTTGGTTGCAAGTGGGTTGATAATAATAATGGCGTTCGGATTGATGAGTCAGAGTTCTTGCTTGTCGATTTTAATAGGGTGGCGTACAAAGACGAGCCTTTTATTTTAGTGTCGCAAGCTCAACAAGTGTTTTATGTCACTGATCCTGCTGATGATAAATGGCCTTTTGTCCTATCGACCAATAAAATAAGTGATGATAACAATAATGATGAAGATGTTGGTAATGATCTTTTATTTGCAACATCACAACCACATGAAATTGATTCAACTGATGATGGTTTATATCTTAGAGATGATCATGATGAGGGAATTTGGATTATTCCATCGTTTCGTATCGTTAATGGACAAACAAATGTGAATCCCACCAGAAAAAGAAGAAGGGCATCTTAATGTACATGTTTAATTGTTTTATATAAGCCATGTAATCTGAATTGAGTTCATGTAATTTAATTGTTTGATTTTCTGCTTATATTTATTTTCTGCTTATATTTAGCTTGATCTTAGTGTTTTATACTAAGTTCATGTAATTTAATATAAACTAGTAATTTACATGAACTAAACTGAACTGAAAAAAAATCCAAATATAGGTAATTTACATGAACTGAACTGAATATAAAAGGCGTTGTAAAAAACTTTTAAAAAAACAGTCATACAACATAAGAAAACAAAGAGGTCTTTTACAACACTTATTCTACAAGCGCTATAAAAGAGCCTTTTAAAAATAAAATAAGAAGGCCTTTTAGAGCGTTTATTTGAAAAAGCGTTGTAAAAGGCTTTTAAAAAAACAGTCATATAACAAAAGAAAACAAAAATGTCTTTTACAACGCTTATTCTACAAGCGCTGTAAAAGAGCCTTTTAAAAATAAAATAAGGAGGCCTTTTAGAGCGCTTATTTGAAAAAGCGCTATAAAAGACTTTAAAAAAAAACAGTCATATAACATAAGAAAACAAATAGGTCTTTTACATCGCTTATTATAAAAGCGCTATAAAAGAGCCTTTTTAAAAATAAAATAAGGAGGCCTTTTAGAGCGCTTTTCCAAAAAGTGCTGTAAAAGGCTTAGGTCTTTTAGAGCGCTTTTCCAACAAGCGCTGTAAAAGGCTTCTAAAAAAGCGTTGTAATAGGGTTTTATATATAACAATAAACCTTTTCAGTTTCCTCTTCATTACGTAAACTTCACTATCATCTCTTCTTCATCGTTCTTCTCTTCCTTTGCGAACCCTATCATCTCTTCCATTACGAACCATATTTCCACGATCATCTCTCTCATTTCGAACCATATTTCAATCCACGATCATCTCTCCCATTACACACCATCTCTTTTCATTGAAATACGTAACCCTCATTACTTATTTCTTCGAACCATACTTCAGTTTCTGCGAACCGTATTTCTGCGAACCCTTATTTCTGCGCATTACGTATCCCTTTGAACCCTCACTATTCAGGTATTGATGTTATTAATTTTTTGTTATCACTATTCAGGTATTGATGTTATTAATTTTTTGTTATCACTCAAATGCATGTTGAACTTATACTGATACGTACTTAGACTACTGCATGTTGAACTTGTTGAAGTTATACTGAACTGCATGTTGAACTTGTTGTAGATAAATGGATACAAACAAAGATTTAGATTGTCAAAATGAGGAAGTTTTCAACAGTAAGACTTACGAAAATGAAGTCAAACGTGGTGCAACCATCACGCAAAAGGAGCAGTGGCATAAAATTTGAGGTATACTATAATCTGTTTGCTGTTTATTTTTTATCTTTTTTGAAAGCGTGTACTTACTATATGAGTTTATTAGGTTGGATGGAATGAGAGTTGTCAGCCAATTGACCCTAACAGCTCCATGTTTGTAAGTTACATTGGGGCTATTGTTCTTTAGAATATCCTCATTACAATTGATGTTTGGAGAGATAAGGCGTTGAATGATGCGAAAGATATACTATGGAATGATATACAAGTAAATTTTTTGATCCACTCTTTTGTGATTTACAATTTTTTCCATTGAAATACTTTACTCAAACTATATCTTTATTTCGCTTGCAGACTGCTTTTGTTCTTGATGAGGTGAGAAAGAATTACGTCTTGAGAGTTGCCAGGAAAATACACTGGGGTTTTAGATCTCACCTCTCAAATTTCTATCTAAAAGATAGTGAAGGAAATATGAATGCTGAAGCTCCAAGAATATATAAACATTATATATCAAATGAAGAATGGAGTGCATTTGTATCAAAATGTTCGGGCCCCGCGTTTGTGGTAAGTGATTAATTTATTAGCATTTGTGTTTTATTATTCATATTCATAGCGTATCTTAAATTTTTACACAATTGTTATTTTTTTTATATAGAATATAAGTAAGGCAAATCGCGAGAGGGAAAAAAATCCGACGCACCCATACAAAAAATCACGTATGGGATATGCATGTGTAGAGCAAAAACTTGTAAGTAATTAAACATCACTTTTATATAATGAGGGAATTTGTATTATAAACTATAGTTTCTAACTAATATTTTGTTTATGATCTTAACGAATAACAACAAGACACCCAATTCGATCAACCGTTGGGTCGTCATATCTTGTGGAAGGAAGCTCGTGTAAATAAGGATGGAGTGGTTGATAACGAAAATGTTCAAAAAAGTAATAGAATTTTGTGTAAGTATATTATCACTTTAATATTTTTTTAATATTGTATTTCATCACTTTAATACTATCACTTTAATATTTTTTAATATTGTATTTTAAAAATGATATTGAACTTATCTTTTTAATCCTACATGTATTTTAGGAGAATCTCGAACAAAGTACAGAAAATCAAGAGGACAACAAAGCTAGTTGCAGGGACATTCTCGGTGAAGTGTTTAATGTTCATGAATATTCTGGTCGCGTGAGGGGGAAATGATTTGACGTAACTCCTAAAAGCTATTTTTCGCAAGAGAAGCGCCAAAATCCATCCAATGAGGAAGTATTAGAGAAGCTCAAACTCCTATCAGAGCAAGTTGCACTCTTGGTGAAGACGAATAAAGACAAGTAGCTCCCGGATCAGCTCCAACGTGAAATACAAATGGAGAGTGAAAACGCGAGTTGCAACATTGGTCTCAAAAGTCTTCTCGAGGTAATTAATTACTTACTTATGTAATTACTTATGTATTAACCATACTTATGTATTAACCATACTTAGGTATTAACAATTGATTTAGGGTGTCACTCCTTGCGTGTTGTACTTATCCTCCCCTACTCATCGCAAGGTCGGAAAAGGTTTGTCACATTTATTCCGTAAGGTTTGTCATTTTTTTAGATTCAGTATACTAACATTTAACCTCATTTTTTCATATTCAATCAAATAAACCACCCGCACAGCAAAATAAAGCCGGGAAACCTCAAAGATTGGAGGGTAATAAAGCTAGCAAACTTCAAAAGCTGGAGGGTAATAAAGCTGCCAAAGTTGCTGCTAAAAAACTGTATCGGGGAAAATCAGTCGCTGCTGCTCCTAAAATAAGTCAGCCATGCCTTGCTAAATACGGGT